>NW_012101920.1:5166338-5171879 GCF_000951045.1 Mandrillus leucophaeus
TTTTTTTGTATTTTTTAGTAGAGACGGGGTTTCACCATGTTAGCCAGGATGGTCTCGATCTCCTGACCTCGTGATCCGCCTGCCTCGGCCTCCCAGTGCTGGGATTACAGGCTTGAGCCACTGCGCCCGGCCACATTTATACTGATTCTAAAAATAAAGTCAAATGAAAAAAAAAATCCCTCATTGGAGAAATTTAGAAAACTTATTTGTTATTTTTAAAATGTTAAGTAAAGGGAAAGACCAGCATATTTCTCCTCCCTCTCCTATGTGGATTCGAACTCAGGGTAACTAAACAGCTGATGAAGAAACTTCTCTTTATAAAACGTTCCACTTCTTGGAATGAATGAAGAAGAAATAATAGAATTCAAACATCACTATTTAAAGCTCCAGTAAATTAATGGAAGTTAGGCAATGATTGTCAATGGCTGCTAATATCACTAAAAGAGGGAAAAAATAGACAACTATGTGTCTCCTCATGATCAAAACACCACCTATGAGATCGACATGAAAAAAAAACAGAAATCTGCAATGTATAAAGCCTCTCGAGATCTAATTTGCAGGAAATACCAAAGGCAGAGAAATATGTTAAAGCCACCATGGAAACGCACCAATCAAAACTCAGACAGTGGGATATGCCATAGCATAAACAACATGGTTCTTTACAAATGAATTGCAAGGAATAAAAGTAGAGATGGTAGAAAAGTGTACAGTTTAAAACACACCTAAGATATATCAATAACTGCAACTTATGAATCTTATTTGAACCCTGATTCAAAGAAAGTATACATACACACACACTACAATTGGGAAAATTTGAACACTGAATATTTGATGATATTATGTATTAAAAATTACTGGAGCTTTTAAAAGATATTCCTGCTTACTTTCTGGAACGAGAGTTCTTGACTTTTAAAGATATGCTTAGTGATGTAATGATAAAGTATGTGAGATTTACTTCAAATAAATGTGACAAGATGCAGGGGTATGTGGGTTGGGTCACAGGTGAAACGTAATTGGCCATGAGTTGAACAGTGTTCGCCAGTAGACGGAGATTTAATATTTTTCCATTTTTAAAATATACTTGAAATTCTCTATAGAAAATTTATTTACAAAAAGCAAAAAAATCATGTCACCCTCTACTTAAAGTATTTCAGTGACTTTTTGTTGCTCTTAGGATCAAAGACTAAAATCCTGCAAGGTTCTGAATAATCGAGCCTTTGCTTCCTACCCCAGCCTCAATAGATCTCATCTTCTTTCTCTCTTGAGTTTCATCTACAAAGGCCTTTCATTCTTCCAATGTTTCAGCGTCTTTGTAGGCCCTTTCTTTTGCCAGAAATCCTCCTCTCCATCTACTTTTTCTTACTGAGTCAAACAATCCTACTAAACAATCTCATAGCACTATGTTCATTACCATTAAGGTACTTTTATTGGTAGCAATTACGTGTAGATTTGGTTGAGGATATTGTTAATGTATGATTCCCAGCAGAGACCTGGGGTAATTTGGTTCCAGTGCTTTGCTCCTAAAAGGTGAACAAAATACTTAAGTGCCAAGGAATGGAATAAATAAAATCACTCAAGAACATCCAACCAATTTTTGCTAAGTAATTTATGTGTAAAGGGATGTTAAAGATATACACAAATAAGAAAAAAAAAGAGAAAATGATAGTGCTCATAAAGTATCTTTTTCATGGGTGTGTGAGAAAGTTCAAAGAAAGATGGATAGACTACAAAGAGCTATGCCGCACTGGATCCCTCACACTGGATTCCTCAGAGAGGAAAAGAAAGAACCAAAGTCAAAGGCTTTGTTGTGATACAAGTTATGCAACGGGGAGTTTGTGATAGCCAATGTGATTCTCAAGAGCCCGTGCCTGAATGTGATGTCCTCATCAGACAGAATAGAACACAAGCCTGCAAACCACCAATGGTTAGACAGTCATCAATGGAGAGCTGGGTTTCACTTATTTTTCTTGTTCTTCTAGCTTGGAAGGAAACTAAAGTGGGCTTAGGAGTGAGAAAACATATTAATTCTCTTGTTGGAAAGGATTTTCTTTAATCAAAACTGAAATTCTAACCTCTGCCATTTCTTTTTTTGTTACCTCTTGTGTGCAATATGTCCTCTAGATTAAGAAAATTTTCCCATGAGCCTAAACCTCTTACAGTATTCCGTCATCTATAACTAAAGAATATGGTTTCCCTCTGTGCATCAGGTGTATTTTGATCATCCTTTATGAGTAAGGTTTTATAATGATGAACAAAATGACTCTGGATATTCGCCTTGAGGAAGTCACATATAAATTAATTTGGGAAATAAGCCCCTTATTCTTTGACGAATAAGGTAAAAATAACTCTGAAACACATATATTCAATTTTTTGCTAGATGCCACAAAGCTTTAACACATTCCAAATGACCTGGTTTCTATATTTTAAAGTAGGCATAGATCTGCTATTCAAATTTTAAGAGGAAAATAGTATTTCCATCCAAAGGAATATAAATCATTCTATTATCATGACACACAGCAAAGACATGGATTCAGCCTAAATGCCCATCATTGATAGACCAGATTAAAAAAGTGGTACATATACACCATGGAATGCTATGCAGCCATAAAAAGGAAAGAGATCATGTGAGTTGGAAGCCATTATCATCAGAAAACTAATACAAGAAACAGAAAACTAAACACTGGCCAGGCACAGTGGCTCACAACCGTAATCCCAACACTTTGAGAGGCCGACGGGTGGATCACAAGGTCAGGAGTTTAAGACAAGCCTGGACAAGATGGTGAAACCTCATCTCTACTAAAAATAGAAAAATTAGCAGGGCGTGGTGGTGGGTGCCTGTAATCCCAACTACTTGAGAGGCTGAGGCAGAGAATTGCTTGAACCAGGCAGGTGGAGGTTGCAGTGAGCCGACATCGCACCACTGTACTCCAGCCTGGGCGACAGAGTGAGACTCCATCTCAAAAAGAAAAGAAAAAGAAAGAAACCAAACGCCACACACCAAACACCATGGCACATGCTTACCTGTGTAACAAACCTGCACATCTGCACATGTACCACTGAACTTAAAAGCTGAAGAAAAAAAAATCTCCAACACATTTCTATACATATTCCCATAAAGGGTAGCTAATTAGGGATTGGATGCAGGTGGTGGGAGGACCATCTAAATAGAAAAGTATTCAACGCCATGCTTTTCTGAGAAACTAATAATAGAGTGACAGGGATGGTTGCTCTGATTAAAAAAAAAAAAAGTCAAAATGTTATCGTTCAATAAGCAGCTATTTCTTCTAGGCTCTCATAACATCTATACCTACTATCCTATGCAACACAATCTACAACTTTTAGGCTTCTGAAAATTGAAGGTGCCTTGTGGTCCATATTATTTTAGAGAACACTCTATTTTAAATCACTGGGAGCTTGTAATATGAATCCATCAAACTGGTCATCTTCTTAAATAAAATAGCAATATTCAGCAAAGGCAATGGCATACCATAAGAATTCCCTTTCACTGTTAGTGAAATTGGCAGCACTTTCCGAAAAATGTGTTGATGTGCATCAGATGACAAGACAGTCTCAAACCTTTAACCAATTACTTCATAGGTAGGAGTCAATTCTTACTAAACTGTGGGAGAAAAAAAAATAAAAGCACACATATATACAAGGATATTCAACTAAATGCCAAAGAACAGAATACTGCTTAAATCATGTTGATGTATCCGTGTAATGTCATATTGTACAATCACTGGGAGAAAAATATTCTCAAAGAATATTTAATGATATGGGGAAATAATTCTAATATAATGCTGAATAAAATAAAAGCAGGCCTGAAAATACCACGTAATTGCAATAATACACACATACAGAAAGAACTAAAACTGGACTTATTATAAATATCCATAGAAAGTTTATCAAGAAAGTAATAGTATTATCTGAATGGCATAGATATTTTTGGTATGGTTCTTTTTTTTTCCAACATTTTCTATAGTAAGCTTTACTTTTTATAATCAGACAGCAGAAAATAAAAATTATCAAAGGAACACTGGAAAATACTACATGGAATGTATAACTCTCTATTAACGAGAAAACTAACTTAATAATATCGTAATAGTGAGAAAACAGACTTAAAATAGAATATGTCATTTTTAACCATTGTAGATCATTGGAATTATTTTTATATGCATTTGTTTATATGCCACCTACTTACCAAAGAGATTTCAGGCATTTAATTGGGAATACACTAAAGTTGGGCTTCATTTCTTGGCATTGTCCCTTAATTTTAACTAAACTCTTAAATGAAAAAACTCTCAGACACACAACTTGCCTACAGCATATCTATCAGTACCTAGATTCCTATACTAGAAATCAGTAGGTCGCCATTTCTATAAACAAATAATAAAAAAGAGTATTAACCTAATTCAAACCTTGTCAACTATTCAAAAACAATTAATCAGTGTTCTTCCATGCACTTATCCTCATTCATTCAACAAACATTGGTGGAGTCTCCATGTGTAGGCACTGTACTTTGGGAACACCATGACCCAGATCCCAAGGAACCGTGTCCTAACACTACTGAGCAAGATCCTACGAGGTACACAGAAGATGAAGAAAATGTACCTGTCCTCACCTGCTAACAGTTGTTTTATGAGATAATAAATGTATTAAGTAAAGCAGGTAGTTGAGGCACAGCTATAGAATTCCTGCAGAAAAAAAAATATATGGAATATTTTTCAGAAGTTGAATGAGGAACAATACTGAAGAAACCCTCAGTCAAGTGGAACGCACTGTCATATTACCAGGAAGCCCCAATTTAAAACAGATCAAATTATCACCTCCCCATTATTGAAATAAGTCATCAGAAATAATATCCAATAGACATGGCCAAATGTCACATTTACAACTAAGAACTGGGATTGATATCGAAATTCATGCCCTGGTTCATTAGTAAGCACTAGAGCACAAGAACAAAAAGTTATATATATATATATTATATATAACAGTTTAATATATATTACATATAATATATATAGTAATTATTGCCAATAATTACATAGTATACTATTCTATATTAATATAATGTATAAATATGTAATGGATATTACTATATATAACTATATTATATTAATATATGATACATTGATATAACGTATACTATCATAATTATACAATATAATTATGTAATATAAAAATGTATTAAAAAATGCCTATGTAATATAAAAATGCCTATAATTATTATATATAATTTATATATATAGCATTCTCCCAGGTACTTGTCCTCATTCTTTTTTATTATATTAAAAAATGAATGATATATACTATGAATGATATATATTATAAATGATATATATTATGATATATATTATAAATGATATATATCATTATAACATATAATATATTCATTACATGAACAATATATATTCATAATACATACTTACATAATTATATGTATTACAGCATTATAGCATATATGTAATATATAATATATATGATTTATATATATCAGATAATATACTAATACAGATGTTATATATTAATATATAATATATA
>NW_012101920.1:5172619-5176683 GCF_000951045.1 Mandrillus leucophaeus
TTATATAATATTTATATTACACTATATAATATATATTCTGATATACTTAATATCAACTGATATGTATAATTATATATTGTGATGAGCTGAGTCACAATTTTTGTGGAAAAACTTCTGATTATACAGAGCCACAGTCAGACTTGACCCAATATTCGGAGCCAAATAATTGCTGTAAAAGCAACCCACTCTATCACATGAGTAGGAACAGGACAGTGGCAAATACTAGAAGAAGAAATCCTCAGGATAGGAAGGTTTTCTCACTATCAAGAGAGAGGTGATTGCCCAATTTGAGAATCCTGGAAGAACCTTGACAAGCACTAACACAAAAGAATCAATGGATACACCAGCAAATTTGACACAGTTGTTAAAAAGAAAGGCTACTGCTCATAACAGAAATTTCCAGTTAATGCAACTGAGAGCACTAGATCACTGTAGAATGACTGACCTCTGAGTAGTCATCAATAAAAATGTAACAGAGGGCATCATAATTTTGAAGAGTTTGGAGTTTTGGGCGCAAGGAGGATGTAATAAGCTGAATAATGTTTCTCCAAAATGCCTATGTCCTAATCCCTCAAGCTTGTGAATGTGTTACTTGACATGGCAGAAAGAGCTTTGCACGTGGGATTCAGTTAAGGATCTCGAGGGAGGAAGATGATCCTGGGCTGTCCGTCCAGGTGGCCCCAGTGCCATCACAGGGGTTTTTATGAGAAGGGAGAGGAAGGTCAGAAAGAGAGAGACTGGAAAATGCTATGCTGCTGGTGTTGGAGATGGAAGATGGGGTCATGTGTCAAGAAATGCAGGGACCTCTAGAAGCTGGGAAAGACAGAGAAACAGATTCAGCCCCAGAGCCTCTAGAAGGAATGCAGCTCCATCAACAAAGCTTGATTTTAGCCCCGTGAGACTTCTGACCTTCAAAAATGTTCAGAAAATAAATCTGCATTGTTTTAAGCCACCAAGTTTGTGCTAATTGCTACAGCAGCAATTGGAATGAATGCAGATGAAAACCTATTGTGGTTGGTTTTGTCTGTTTCTTTGATCTGGAGTTTAACAGAGATGGGGATACAGTAGAAATTTCCAGGTGTCCTCCAAGAGCCATTCTCCCATATCCCATAGAAACAGAAACTCAGTTTTCAGTTGACCTACAGCTTCCTGAAATGGAGAATTCAATGCTAGCCTCCCCTGTGTCCTCCTCCCAAGAATACAATCTTCAGCTGCACCCAACGTGAACACGTGTCTAAATTCCAGCCAAGGGGACACAGAAAGAAGCATCATGCACAAGCACTGGGAAATCTCTTTACAGAATATCTCCATCCCCACTGTCTCCTTCCCCTATCTGGGCTAGAACTTGGACAAGACGGCTGAACCTCAAAGATGACATGGGAACAAAAGCCACACATGAGGCACCAACACAGGAGAAGAAGCTTGGATCCCATCTCTGGATTGCAAGCATGTGAAACAAACAAACAATAAAAGCTGCTACACGGTTCAGGCAACTGTTATTTTAGGGTTTCTGTTACAGCTGAATGCCATCCATAACTAAGACAGAAATCAGCTGCAGTACAAACATGATTGTATTTTCGTTTAAGCAACATCTAGTCCCACAGGCCAGCTATGCATACATGCTCCCCTTACAGGCCACCAGACTCCTCCTCACTCTACCCTATTCCCACCTCTAAATATTTCCAACTTGGCTTTCATATGGTATTAACTAATAAGTAGTGGCAATGATAGCTAACATTCATCGACTTTTTGGTTTTTTTTTTTTTTTTTTTTTGGAGACGGAGTCTCACTCTGTGTCCCAGGCTGGGTTGCACTGGTGCCATCTCCACTCATTGCCACCTCCGGCTCCTGGGTTCAAGAAATTCTCCTGCCTCAACCTCCTGAGTAGCTGGGATTACAGGTGTGCACCATCACGCCCGGCTAATTGTCTTTTTAGTAGAGACGGGGTTTCGCCATGTTGGTCGGGCTGGTCTGGAACTCCTGACCTCAGGTGATCCACCCACCTCAGCCTCCCAAAGTGTTGGGATTACAGGCATGAGCCCCCATGCCCAGACAACATTCATTGACTTTTATGTGCCAAACACTCATTAGTTCTTTACATGCATTAACTAAATTATTTTTCACAGAAACCCTAAGAAGCAAGTAATATTACCTCCATTATACCAATTAATAAACTGAGGTACAGAGATTTAAAGTTACCTGAATATATCTGTTATCTTATTTATCTTTCATTTATTTTTAGGATTGATAAGATAGATAAGAAAACACAGGCTTTTAGGAATAAAATAATTCAAGACAGAAGAACAGTGCAAGTTTGATCTATAAAGGCTCAAGCTAAAATGTGATTCCAGTTCAAACTAGGTCACAGATTGTGGAGAGGATCATTTTTGTATTCTTAAATTATTTGCACAAAGAAAGAATAGAGTGCCTTAAAATAAAATAAATAAATAAGCAAATAAAAGGAAGATAGAAAGGAGGTAGGGGGAAGAGAGAGCAAGAGAAAGGAAAAAATTGGGGAAGGAAGACTGGCAAGATAAAAGTAAGCAAAGAAAACAAAATATTGATTTTTCCTGGATTACTAGTTAGATGCAGTTTCTGTAAGTTCCAACATCCAATTCTAAAATTGCTCTCTAGTTTGGAACGCTTATTTTGCTGATGCTGTCAAGATGTATTGCTTCTTCCACTGAGTCACCCTGGTGCCTCAACCTCACCTCTCCACCCCCACCTTGCCCTAAACAAAGATTCTCAAACTGTAGACCCAGGACAACCACCACCACCAGCAGCAGCAGCAGCACCTGAGAACATGTTGGAAATGCACATTTTCAGTCTCCATCTTGCACTTACTGATACAGAAATAGGTAGAATTCTATAGTTTCTTTTAACAAGCCCCATCTCCCCCCTCTTGCCCCAGGTGATCTTGATGCTTAGAAAAGTTTTGAGAATCACTCCCCTAAATCACCCAGATTACAGGAAACTCTGTCAGGCTGAGTGGTCACAGGGCACCATCATCCATAGGTTGCTACCTGGATGCCAGAAGCACAAGGTGGAGGAGACATGTCATATGCTGACATGTGGCTGACAGATCATGTGCCATGGACTTAGTGCTTCACAGGCCGCCTCTCACCTAAACCATACCATAAACTTGTGTATTAGAAGCTATCTTAGTCCATTTTGTGCTGCTGTAACAGAATACCTGAGACTGGGTAATTTATAATGAGCAGAAATGTAATGACTCAGTTCTGGATGTTGGAAAGTCCAATATCAAGGTGCTAGAATCTGGTCCAAGTCTTCCTGCTGCATCATCACATGGCAAAAAAATGGAAGGGCAAGAGTGTAGAAGAGAGAACCTACTCCTATAAACCCTTTTTAAATGGGAAGAAACCTATTTTTTAGGGAAGAAACCTCATTATTTATTTATTAGGGAAGAAACCTCATTATCTAAACACCTTCCATTAGATGCAGTGTCCCAACACTATCACACTGGGAATTAGGTTTCCAATACGTGAATTCTGGAGGACATATTCAAACCATAGCATATGCTATTATCCTCTTTTGATACATAAAATCACAAAGAATTAGAGATTCTGAAATATAATCTGCCAGCACTTAGGCAAATAAAGTATACACCCATGTACCAGCAATTTGGCTCCTGGGTGTATAATCTGAAGAAATTATCACAGAGGTCCACAGGAAATCTGTGTAATAATTTTCACTGCAGGAGGTTAAGAATCAATCTATGTGTCCATCACTGAGAGAGATGAAAAACAAAATGTGAGGGTAAGAAAGAAATATAGATGGATCTTAAATCCCTAGTGCTGAAAAGGATGAAGGCTTATTCCAAAGAAAGAACCATATTTATCCACCTATGTTAAAATTACACACACACACACATACATATGTGCACATCCACATACACTTCACAGTGTATTTACATCACATACAAATGTGTGCATGATGAACAATACTTGCATTAGTTTTGCAAGAACAAACTAAACAAAGAGATTGAAATTAAATACATTTGAATGGGTGCCTATGGGTTGAGTAGGTGAGATAGAGGGAATTAT
>NW_012101920.1:5176788-5179499 GCF_000951045.1 Mandrillus leucophaeus
AACAATACTTGCATTAGTTTTGCAAGAACAAACGTAAACAAAGAGATTGAAATTAAATACATTTGAATGGGTGCCTATGGGTTGAGTAGGTGAGCTAGAGGGAATTATGGGGACAAAATGACAAATGAATGACAAATTAAAATGAAAGAGGAGCCCTGTAAGAAACTGTATAGGGAAAAAACTCTCTAAAACTCCCAAACTATGTTTTTCCTCTGCTCTCACACAGCAGTAACAATCATCAACACAGAAGAAGACTTCTGTGATCAACTGTGTGGGCTTTCTCCCCACCACCAAGCAGCAGGCACCAGCTGGGTGACCTCCAATTCAATTATGACCCTACCCGGAGATAGTGTCAGATTCCACAGGTTGAATGCTCAGTCCCCAAGACTGCCCCACTCCACAGCCACCAGTAGCAAGTCTAGGCCTCCAGAACTTCTGACCAACCTCCTTCAAGTTGGGGTTTACACAACTGCCTCTTTGGGTTTGATCAGTGTGCTAGAGTGGTTCACAGAGCTCAGGGAAACACTTACTTACATGTACAAGTTTCCTATAAAGGATATTACGAAGGATACAGATGAAGATATGCCCAGGGTGAGGTGTGGGGAACAGGGAGCAGAGAGCTTCCATGTCACCCTTAACAGGAGCCACCTTCCAGAAACCTCCACCTGATCAACCACTGGGAACTCTCCAAACCCAGTGCTCTTGGGTTTTTATGGAAGTTTGATGAAATTAGCATTCCTTTCCCTCATAGTATAGGGTGGGACCCTCTCTGGGGAGGATGTTAAGACCCACAATCAGAAAGGTAGGGGGAGACAGGTGAAAGAAGAGTGGGGGAAGGTCAGAGGCTGCCCCTGAAGCCTACGACACCCCCAACAGTGCAACAAAAGACTGTAACAGGGCTAAAGGAGTTAGGAGCCAGGACCCCTGAATGAAAACCGATATATATCGTAACACCACAGGACAAATGATAAAGTAATATGACATCAACGAAGAAATATGACTAAATCCAAGTTTTTAAATATGAGGAGAGAGAAAGTGAAAGAGAAGAAACAGAGGAGGAGGAGGAGGGAAGAGAGGAAAGAAAACAGATGAGAGAGAAAGACACACCACACTTTTCCCAGTATTCAGCTGGTCAGTGACTGCTGGAATTTGAGACCAGCTCTCTGTCAGAATTTGAACACATTAACCCATTCAGCATTTCCTTAATGAAGAGCCAAGCTGCTTTCTTTTAAATG
Organism: Mandrillus leucophaeus; assembly: GCF_000951045.1. Taxonomy (NCBI): domain Eukaryota; kingdom Metazoa; phylum Chordata; class Mammalia; order Primates; family Cercopithecidae; genus Mandrillus; species Mandrillus leucophaeus. Next base: position 5,178,024 of record NW_012101920.1, read on the forward strand.
CTGCCTTTAACGAAGGATTTATATTATGTAAGTTTCTTCAGATATGTATTTATTCATTTGCTGCATGAATATTTACTGAATTTCTAGTACACCCCAGGCTACACAGGTAAGCCTGATGTTCACAGTGTAAGAATCTCCGGGACCTGGTTCTGGAATGTTTATTTGGTTGTCTCCAACATTGCCTTTGTATATCAAAAAGGGCAAAGTGCATAAAACATCCAAAGAGTATCTCCTAGTAACCCACATATTCATTGGATTCCTCTCTGACAATCAGAATCACACTGAGGGACCTGGGAGGCAATGTCTAGCGCTAAGAATATCTCTAGCAAGAAGATTTAGATGCATAAAACAAGAGTTGAATGATCGAGAACAAAAAGGCACACCATCGGCTGTTTTCTGTGCTGCAAGAATATGCATGAACCCATGATACATAACACTTCCTTAAATTGCATGCCAAACTTGTTCTGGCAGCTGGGGGAGAAATTGATAACTATTGTGATAGTAACCCCTTACTTTTAGATGGCACTTTACAGTTGAAAAAATGCTTTCTCCCACTGTTTCACTTGAACTTCACCACAGGCAAAGCAAGCCTCATGATGCCCATTCTGTATGATCTGAATTTATTTAAATGCAATTATTATTTGAATTTTATCTTTTTCATATTCTAAATAAGCATACATAAAGCCAAACCAAACAATAAACAAAAGCATTTCCTGTTCATCTTATTTTTTTTACTGCCTCCTCTCTCTGCCTATGTACAAGTCTACCACCATTGTTTTTTCACAATGAGTAGCCACTCTTTTTCCATTCACCTAAATTGCATAAAGCTACTAGTGTTTTAAAACACTGAAATTGCAGAAATCAATCATCTTCATTTACTTCCCATTCCCATCAGAGGGTTCTTATTAAGTGATCTAGAAGCTTTGCAGCCAGCTTTAGAGAGATTAGTGGTCCTGATTAACATATCACAAAGACACTCAATTTGGCAGACCAAAAACAGAACACTGGGAACTTCAGTTTGAACTGAGGTTTGTTGGGGAACAAGGGATGGCTAGTTCATCATTTTCTTCCTTCTTTTTAGGTTCATCTCTTTGGGAGACGGCATGCCATTGTGACCTGTTAGGAGGTAATCCTGTTGCAAAATTCTGCCAGGAGATGAGGGGAACTGCAAAGATTCTCCTCTCTCCTGCTAACTTCCTGTGTGACCTGGTAACAGAAATTTCATTGATGTAAAAGCTTTTCTAGCCTTGACTCAGCTGCTCAGCTGCATTGAACCTTGGCTTGCACATTTGTACAGCAAAGATAGAAATAGGACTTAGGGCCGGACGCAGTGGCTCACACTTGTAATCCCAGCACTTTGGGAGACTGAGGGAGGTGGACCATAAGATCAGGAGTTCGAGACCAGCCTGACCAACATGGTGAAACCCCATCTCTACTAAAAATACAAAAATTAGCTGGGCATGGTGGTGCGCACCT
>NW_012101920.1:5180949-5186730 GCF_000951045.1 Mandrillus leucophaeus
CAGGGCACTTGGTCTGAGTTCAATGACTATTTTTCAAATCAATACAATGACTAAGTCACACTTCTGTTAAGATTGGCATGTAAGGCATGTCCTCCAACCACAAGTTAACCACCTTTTTTATCTGAGTTACCTGCTGTAGAAAGACATGTATGCATGCTTGCACACACATGATCACTTAATTAGGGCCACTGCAAACCCAGCAAGGATTAGTGAGCAAAACTGTGGTCAGAAGTGCACATGGGCTGTGGGCTGATGTTACTAGTGATTCACACGACTAACTTCTCATGCCTGGCCAGCAGTGTGTTCTCCTCATGTTTCTGCCTTAGCAAAATACCAACTGCTCCCCATCCTGGGTCTTTGAGATGTCTGGGAGCTGTTGAAACTGTGAATGTCAAAGCTATAAATGCCAAGGATCAACTGTAATTTCAGAATATTTTAAACCACGAGATCTATGACAGGCAGAATGATTGTGCAATTATCTAGATTAGTTTATGAGACAAATAATTATTACTCTGATATGACTGGGATTCCATATCATTCTCATATGCAATATCTAATGTTATTTAGGATGTCATTTGTCTCCTCTAGAAAGAGTTTACATTTTAGTAATATCCACTGAATTAGAGGAGAAATAATCAGATCATTTGAGCAAAACATCATGCAATGTTAAGTTTTTTTAAACAACTTTATCAAGTATAATTGAAGTAAATTGCATAAATTTAAGTTATAAGATGTGATCAGTTTTGACATATACATATATGTATAAAGTCATTACAATAATCATAACAACAAATCTTTTTATCACTCCCTCATATTGTTTGGCTCTGTGTCCCCACACAAATCTCATCTCAAATTGTGATCTTCACATGTCAAGGGAGGGATCTGATGGAAGGTAATTAGATTGTGGGGGTGGTTTCTCCTGCTGTTCTCATGATAATGAGCGAGTTCTTACAAGATTTGATGGTTTTGTAAGTGGCAGTTTCCCCTGCTCCTGTCCTTCCTGCCACCTTGTGAAGAAGGATATGTTCGCTTCTCCTTCCATCATGATTGTAAGTTTCCTGAGGCCTCCCCAGCCATATGGAATTGTGAGTCAGGTAAACCTCTTTCCTTTATAAATTACCCAGTCTCAGGGAAATTATAGCAGTGTGAAAATGGACTAATACCCTCCCCCAAATTTCTTCACACTCTGTGATCAGAAATCCTTTCCTCCACCCCATATCCAATAACGACAGACCTGCTTTCTTCTCTATGGAATAGTTTATATGTTTTAGAACTTTATATAAATAGTATAATACAATGTATATTCTTTTTGGGTCTGAGTTTCTTTCAATTCAGTATAATTATTCTGAGGTCCAGTCATGTTGTGGAAGACATCTAAAAGCACATGTCTTTTTATTCCTTAATAGTATCCGCTACATGGATACACTATGACTGTTTTTCATTCTCCAGTTGACAGACATTTGGGTTTGTTTCCAGTTTTTGGATATTATAAATACAGCTACTATGACTATCAACATAGAAGTGTTGATGTGAACATACATTTTCATTTTTGGGGGGTAAATACCTAGAATGGGATTGCTAAGTTCTATGGTAAGTATATGTTTAACTTCTTAAAAAATTTCCAAACTGACTCCCAAAGTGAATGTATCATTTTACAGTCTCGCTGACAGTGTTCAAGACTCCCAGCAGCTCCAGATTTTCTCCACTTGAAATCAATGTTTTTTTGTATGTTTGTTTACTTCCAATCTAATATTATGTGGGGTATCTTGCTGTGGTTAAAACCGTTAACATTTCTCTGATGACTACTGATTAGCAGCATTGACCATTCACACACATTATTTTGTCACATTTGTGTTCAAGTTTTGTGCCCAATTTTTTGAGTTATTATTGTGTTGAAATACTTCTATGTTGTAGATATAAGTCATTTGTTGAATATATGATTTGCCAATGTTTCCTCCCAGTCCGTAGCCTGCCTTTGACTTTCTTCTTGTTATCTTTCAAAAAGTTTTAATTTTGATGAAATACAATGTTTCAGGTTTTGTTTGTTTGTTTTTGTTTCTTTTTAAGAGGAGTTTAGCTCTTGTTGCCCAGGTTGGAGTGCAATGGCACAATCTCTGCTCACCACATTCTCCGCCTCCTAGGTTCAAGCAATTCTCCTGCCTCAGCCTCCCAAGTAGCTGGGACTATAGGCATGCGCCACCACGCCCAGTTAATTGTTGTATTTTTAGTAGAGACAGGGTTTCACCATGTTGGCCAGGCTGGTCTCGAACTCCTGACCTCGTGATCCACCCACCTCAGCCTCCCAAAGTGCTGGGATTATAGACGTGAGCCACCATGCCTGGCCACAATGTATCAGCTTTATTAAAGTTTTTATTTTGCACTGTTCATGTTTTATGAGTTTGTTTTTTGCTTTTAATATTTTTTCTATGCTTTCAGTATAATGGGAATGTATTGGCATTTTTCCCCTTTTTCTATGAAGGCTAACATCTGTAGCTAACTGCAGCTCTCCTTACATGCAGCAGAAACTGCATCATATCCTGAGGCCACAGATGCACATAGTTCTCAGTCCCTGGCCAGTGTGAGCTAACTGTCTTTAGGCTGCAGTTCCCACAGAAGCTCCCAGAGCAATGTCAGGTCCTCTGACTTGCTAAAATGAAGCACCAAGTGAAACTCAGCCACAGGTTTTTGCTGCTGCATTTCCCTAAGGAAAGATGGAAGAGCCAGTAACTACGTTGAAAAGTCGTATACAAAGACTTTTCAGCTTGTTATTTCCAAAGAAGTATTTTCAGAGAAATGAACTTCTGGCATCTGTTCATAAGAGTAGACACCTTTTTCAGTGTATCCTTAGGCCTATCACGTTGTAAGTATTCAGCAAATTTTTTGTTGTTTGCGTTTTCCGATAGACCAATGTTTTCAAACCAATTGGAAGGTATAAGTGTTTTGCCAGTGTAGAGGTTGTCTCTGGAATATCCGCCAACCCTCTTGAACTCTTAAAGTAGTCTGAGATGCAAGTTGCCATAGTTTATCTGCACTGAATAAATTATTCTACTCTAGATAAGTGACATTTGTGTTAGAAAAATGCTCCATGAAAGTTGGCAGAAATGCCTTCCAGACTTGCCAGCAATTCATCTTTTGTTCTTTTTGCTAAATCCCTGTGGGACCATGTATCTTCCAACATTTTAATAAAGGAATTTTCATTTTTATTTTCAAAAGAAAACAAAGATTAGTATTTGAGGCTAGCCCTTCTGTTTTACAGATGAAAATCAAGAATACATTTCAGGGACACTTTGTTATATAAATACCTCAAATCACAAAGACCAGAGGGACTAACGATATCACTCTACATGTAGGTTTTATTTACAGGGAAAATGCACCCCCCAACACAAATTTCATTTTTATAAATGGGCTTATAGAGACAAATCTTTCTTACAAAATAGTCTATTTACTATCTGTAGACACTTCTACCTCCAGGAAAGCGCCCGAGGTTAACTCTTCATCCCTCCTGTCTTGAAAGGGGCCCATACTTATTGACTTGCTTTCAAAGAGTAGAGTATGGAAAGGTAGAAAGAATAACATACAGTGGAGAAGCCTAGCAAGGACCAGTTTTACCAAGTGATGAAGGTCAACCTCACCAGAGATGTCATCTGGATATAATGTGCCACCTGATGTGATGTGATAAGAAGGACACTTCACCCCTGTGGCTTCTTTCCCCAAAAATCTATAACCCCAGCCTATTCATAAACAAAACATCAGACAGGCCCAGATTGGGAACATTCTGCTGGTTATGAGGCCAGTGCTCCTCAAGGCCCTTGAGGCCATGAAAAATAAATTCTGAGAAATTCACAGAACAGAAAGGACAGAGGAGAATATGACATATAAATACAATGTGATGCCCTGGATTGAATCCTAGAACAGAAACAGGATGTTAATTTTTTTAAGTGAAATCTAATGAAAGCCTGGAATTTAGAATTTTGTTTAAAATGTACTTATAAATAGGAAATTATACCTTTTCTGTTAAATAAAACCTTTTAACTTCTAAGAGATATGAAGCATGAGACATACTCCACTCCCAAGTCTTACCATGCACACTTCATTTTTGCACTGAGCCTACAATAAAAATATCTTCACACCATCACAGTGAACATGGCAATTGGTAAATAAAAACACGGAATGGTTGTCTCGTTTGTTGGAATGCTGACTGCACATCAGAAACAGGCCTAACAAGAATTTGCCTTTTGCTTGATAATTGTGAAAAAGAAATGCAGAACTAGGAACCTGATTTTTTTAAAGCCTTATACAAATTCAAGCAAAAAGCAATGTGCTGGGTAATGGTGGATACAAGATAAAGAGTAAATTCAGATCTGCCAGAAGGAGAACATCATCAAAATATAGTAGGAGAGATTGGAGGCAGCAAGGCAGGAACTAATGTTTACACCATTGCCATGTGCTAAACTCTCTGCTCAGCGTTTCCTAGTAAGTGTCCGCGTGAGTTCTCCAAAAACCAAAAATCAATGCTGTAGGTTCCATTAACCCATTTCACAGGTTTTAAAACTAGCATACAGTGAAATGGAGTAACTTTCCCAAGATGTGATTTAGTAAACCTGAGATTCAAAGCAGGATTCAGATCTCCAGAAATGCATATTTTGTTTATGAAAATAATATTCCCCAACTGTCAGTCAATATAAGTTATCAGAGTGTGTACCACCTAAACTACCATTTCCTTTATACCCATCTGAGCAATCTTCTTTTTAACTAAAACATATGAACATGAATACACGTATGGAGTGTGTGTGCATATGTGCATATGTGTGTTATGTTTGTACTCAGTACTACATATGCTACCAAAGCTAAAAGAACAAGCATTTCACTGTGAAAATTTAGAAAGTCAATAGGGAAGGCCCTTTATAACACACAGCTTTGCTACAGTGGGGTTTCACCATAATCGGTGTGCATAGAAGGGGAGTGTCAGAGCATGGGTCAAGGTGTGGGCTGGAGAAGACAGTGGGCTAATCAGCCAATCTTTGATGTGTGTCTGGAGGTGAAGCACAAGGCACAGGCAGACTGCCTTTTGACAGTCACCTTATTTCTGTGATTCAATGAGGTCACTCATTGTTGACAAAGTGAGAATTATGTAGTTACAAACACTCCAAGGTCCATTACAATCTATCATGCTCTAACAGGCGTCAAAGGAAGGAGACGCCACAAATTCCCCTTACAATCAACTCCCAGTTTTAACTTCATTTGGGAAGATTATTCCTAATACCTTTACTACAATTCTCCCAGTGTCTCCTGGCATTTGTTAAATCAATCAGCACGTAACCCAGAATCCTCACCTTTCTCAGGCTGCTCCATGTTCAGGATACATCACACAAAAGCCACCTATCCTGGGACAGCACAGTTCTACAGCTATCTGGATCATATGACTCTGCTCTAGGCCTTTGTACAGCAATTTTCCCTTCTTGGAGCACCTTGCCTTTCACTTTCAGCCATGCCCTTTGTATTAGTCTATTTTCACACTGCTATAAAGATGCTACCTGAGACCGGGTAATTTATAAAGAAAAGAGGTTTAATTGACTCACAGTTCTGCCTGCCTGTGGAGGCCTCAGAAAACCTATGGTCATGACGGAAGGTAACAGGGAAGGAAGGCACGTCTTACATGGCAGCAGGAGAAAGAGCAAGTGAAGTGGGAAGCACCAGACATCTATCAACAACCAGATCTCATGAGAACTCCCTCACTATCATGAAAACAGCATGAAGGAAACTGTCGCCATGATCCAATCA
>NW_012101920.1:5188150-5190868 GCF_000951045.1 Mandrillus leucophaeus
TTTGTATTATTCCATTATCACACTGCTATAAGGATACTACCTGAGACTGGGTAATTTATAAAGAAAATATGTTTAATTGACTCACAGTTCTACACGGCTGGGGAGGCCTCCAAAAACTTATAGTTATGGCAGAAGGTGAAGCAGAAGCAAGGCACATCTTACGTGGCAGTAGGAGAGAGAGAGCATGAAGGGAGAAATGCCAGACACTTATCAAACAACCAGATCTCATGAGAACTCCCTCACTATCACAAGAACAACATGGGGAAACCACCTCCATGATCCAATCTCCTCCCACCAAATCCCTCCTTTGACACATGGGGATTACAATTCAAGATGAGATTTGGGTGGGGACACAGAGTCAAACCATATCACCCTTCACCTGGGTAACCCCTAAATATCTATTCTTTGGTCCCGGCTTGTATGTCACTCCCTGCATAAAGCTGTCTTGGACCTTGCTATCGTGTTCAGGACGCTTCTCTCTCTCTCCTGATACCTTCTGTTTTTCCTCACAAAGGAACTGAGTTACCACTGCCTGTGAGAGTGTCCATCTTTCCCACTGGCTTAGAGCTCCTCCAGAAAAGAGACTACACTGTTTTCCTTTTTTTTTTCCCCAACACTTGGTAACCAGCACAATGTGTACCAGATGCCAGTAAGTTACTAAAGAATTGCTGAATATACAATTATATAAGAGAATGATCAAAACTTCCCAATCATCCCAAGATTGGTGATGCTATTTAAGGATCAGGGCAATGTCCACCAATGGATGAATTGATAGAGAAAATGTAGTATATCTATACAACAGAATATTATTCAGCCATAAAAAGGAAGGAAATCCTGTCATTTGTGACAACATGGATGAACCTGGAGGACATTATGCTAAGTGAAATAAGCCAGGCCCAGAAAGTCAAATACTGCGTGGTATCACTTACATGTAGAATCTAAAAACAATGAACTCGTAAAAGCAGAGAGTAGAGTGATGGTTGCCGGGGAGAGGGAGTGGTGGTGGGAAGGGTTAGGGAGATATTGGTCAAACGATACAAAATTTCACTTAGATAGAAGGAATAAGTTCAAGAGAACTGTTTCACAACATGGTGACTTTAGTTAATTACAGTGTATTGTACACTTGAAAACTGCTAAGATAATAGATTTGAAGTCTTCTCACTACAAAAAATATATAATATAGGAGGTAATGTATATGTTCATCAGCTCAAGTTAGACATTCCACAGTATATGCGTATTTCAAAACAACAGGTTGTACACAATATATACAATTTTAATTTGTTAATTGAAATAAATAAATACAAATTCATCCCTCTGCTCCTCTGCCCCAGAGGATAAGCAGCTTTGTGAAGAAATGAAAAAAAAAAAAAAAAAAAGATGAGATTAGCAATGTCCATCTCTGACAAGTAAATGAGAGGACCTAGCTCATACAATGAGCTCATCACTTGAGTTTACTTTGTAGAGAACTGGCTTATATGGCTCTGTCATGTAACCAAAATGTATTTTTTTAATGAATATATTTAGAAGAAGGAGCAATATCTGAACCAGACAATCCTCTAACCCAGTCATTGTGTAGTAAAAATATATTCATTTGTTAACTGTGTATTTGGCCTTCTGCTAAATGTTGTGGCTGATATGGACAGCCACGAGTTAGTAGCATGGTTGGGTGGACATAGCCAGCACACACAGAACAGAAGAATGAAGGATTTAAGGTGGTCTATATATAAATAATTGAGTGCTAAATTCCCTGATATGCAGGAATCTTAGCATGCACAAATATAAAATTTTTCAGTTTCCATTCTTCGTTTAAGATGCTGAAGGTCACTGGTGTGGTCCATTTAAAGGGTGGGCCTGTGGGAGTGAATCCCTTGAGCTGGTGCCTGGCCTATCATCTGGCCTCTACACATCAGCACAGTTTCATCATCCTCTGCCTGTCTATGTGCAATAATTGTGGTAAAGGGATAAGATATTGCAGATTCAGGTTAAGTTCATGGTCAATAGTAAAATAATACTGATATAATGTACAATTGCACAGAGTTCATTTTAAGGGCAGAATTAACTTTAATGGTTTTATAGGCAACTTTAGTTTTATATTTATAGAGTCGTAAGGGTGTGAGGAAGTCACTAAGATTTCTTAGTTTTACCTGACTCAGCTTTGTGGGAAAAACTATACGCTGCAGAGCAACAGTGAATAAACTAAATCTGGCCCACCACCTGTAACTAAAGTTGTATCCGAACACAGCCATGCTCATTCATTTACATATTGTCAATGGCCAATTTAATGCTATAATGGCAGAGTTGAGTAGTTGCAACAAACACTGTATAGTCCAAAAACAAACTATTTACTATTTGGTTCTTCATAGAAAAGGGTTCTCAGCACCTGCTACAAAGATGCTCTCAAATTTAGAAATTCACAAAAATCTCATATTGAATCCCTTATGAAAACCAAGAATTGATTGTTAACTTGGGGGTTCACAAGAGAAAGGGGTGGCATGGGAGAATAGAAGGTAGACAAAGAAAGATTCATAGGGAGAGAACTGTAACTTTAATGCTGGGTAAACACTTGCATGAACCAAAAAAGACGACCCAAATCACTTTTTACAATTGTCTGCTTTTAGAAAAGCAGGTGTAAAAGAATAAACACGTCAGCCAGACACAGTGGCTCACGCCTGTAATCCCAGCACTTTGGGAGGTCGAGGCGGGCAGATCACCTAAGGT
>NW_012101920.1:5190918-5193192 GCF_000951045.1 Mandrillus leucophaeus
TGATCCACCCACCTCAGCCTCCCAAAGTGCTGGGATTATAGACGTGAGCCACCATGCCTGGCCACAATGTATCAGCTTTATTAAAGTTTTTATTTTGCACTGTTCATGTTTTATGAGTTTGTTTTTTGCTTTTAATATTTTTTCTATGCTTTCAGTATAATGGGAATGTATTGGCATTTTTCCCCTTTTTCTATGAAGGCTAACATCTTTAGCTAACTGCAGCTCTCCTTACATGCAGCAGAAACTGCATCATATCCTGAGGCCACAGATGCACATAGTTCTCAGTCCCTGGCCAGTGTGAGCTGTCTTTAGGCTGCAGTTCCCACAGAAGCTCCCAGAGCAATGTCAGGTCCTCTGACTTGCTAAAATGAAGCACCAAGTGAAACTCAGCCACAGGTTTTTGCCACTGCATTTCCCTAAGGAAAGATGGAAGAGCCAGTAACTACGTTGAAAAGTCGTATACAAAGACTTTTCAGCTTGTTATTTCCAAAGAAGTATTTTCAGAGAAATGAACTTCTGGCATCTGTTCATAAGAGTAGACACCTTTTTCAGTGTATCCTTAGGCCTATCACATTGTAAGTATTCAGCAAATTTTTTTGTTGTTTGCGTTTTCCGATAGACCAATGTTTTCAAACCAATTGGAAGGTATAAGTGTTTTGCCAGTGTAGAGGTTGTCTCTGGAATATCCGCCAACCCTCTTGAACTCTTAAAGTAGTCTGAGATGCAAGTTGCCATAGTTTATCTGCACTGAATAAATTATTCTACTCTAGATAAGTGACATTTGTGTTAGAAAAATGCTCCATGAAAGTTGGCAGAAATGCCTTCCAGACTTGCCAGCAATTCATCTTTTGTTCTTTTTGCTAAATCCCTGTGGGACCATGTATCTTCCAACATTTTAATAAAGGAATTTTCATTTTTATTTTCAAAAGAAAACAAAGATTAGTATTTGAGGCTAGCCCTTCTGTTTTACAGATGAAAATCAAGAATACATTTCAGGGACACTTTGTTATATAAATACTTCAAATCACAAAGACCAGAGGGACTAACGATATCACTCTACATGTAGGTTTTATTTACAGGGAAAATGCACCCCCCAACACAAATTTCATTTTTATAAATGGGCTTATAGAGACAAATCTTTCTTACAAAATAGTCTATTTACTATCTGTAGACACTTCTACCTCCAGGAAAGCGCCCGAGGTTAACTCTTCATCCCTCCTGTCTTGAAAGGGGCCCATACTTATTGACTTGCTTTCAAAGAGTAGAGTATGGAAAGGTAGAAAGAATAACATACAGTGGAGAAGCCTAGCAAGGACCAGTTTTACCAAGTGATGAAGGTCAACCTCACCAGAGATGTCATCTGGATATAATGTGCCACCTGATGTGATGTGATAAGAAGGACACTTCACCCCTGTGGCTTCTTTCCCCAAAAATCTATAACCCCAGCCTATTCATAAACAAAACATCAGACAGGCCCAGATTGGGAACATTCTGCTGGTTATGAGGCCAGTGCTCCTCAAGGCCCTTGAGGCCATGAAAAATAAATTCTGAGAAATTCACAGAACAGAAAGGACAGAGGAGAATATGACATATAAATACAATGTGATGCCCTGGATTGAATCCTAGAACAGAAACAGGATGTTAATTTTTTTAAGTGAAATCTAATGAAAGCCTGGAATTTAGAATTTTGTTTAAAATGTACTTATAAATAGGAAATTATACCTTTTCTGTTAAATAAAACCTTTTAACTTCTAAGAGATATGAAGCATGAGACATACTCCACTCCCAAGTCTTACCATGCACACTTCATTTTTGCACTGAGCCTACAATAAAAATATCTTCACACCATCACAGTGAACATGGCAATTGGTAAATAAAAACACGGAATGGTTGTCTCGTTTGTTGGAATGCTGACTGCACATCAGAAACAGGCCTAACAAGAATTTGCCTTTTGCTTGATAATTGTGAAAAAGAAATGCAGAACTAGGAACCTGATTTTTTTAAAGCCTTATACAAATTCAAGCAAAAAGCAATGTGCTGGGTAATGGTGGATACAAGATAAAGAGTAAATTCAGATCTGCCAGAAGGAGAACATCATCAAAATATAGTAGGAGAGATTGGAGGCAGCAAGGCAGGAACTAATGTTTACACCATTGCCATGTGCTAAACTCTCTGCTCAGCGTTTCCTAGTAAGTGTCCGCGTGAGTTCTCCAAAAACCAAAAATCAATGCTGTAGGTTCCATTAACCCATTTCACAGGTTTTAAAACTAGCAT
>NW_012101920.1:5194822-5196748 GCF_000951045.1 Mandrillus leucophaeus
TTCCCAATAGTCCCCCAAAAAGTCTTTAACTCATTCCAGCATTAACTCAAAAGTTCAAGTCCATAGTCTCATCTGACACAAGGCAAGTGCCTTCCACCTATGAGCCTGTAAAATCAAAAGCAAGTTAGTTACTTTCAAAATACAATGGGGGTACATGTATTAGGTAAACGTTCCCATCCCAAATAGGGGAAATTGGCCAAAACGAAGGGGCCATAGGCCCCAAGCAAGTTTGAAACTTGTCAGGGCAGTCATTAAAACTTAAAGCTCTGAAATGATCTCCTTTGACTCCATGTCTCAAATCCAGGGCTTGCTGATGCAAGGGGTGGGCTCTCATGGCGTTTCGCAGCTCACCCCTGTGGCTGTTGAGGGTACAGCCCCTTTGGCTGCCTTCACAAGCTGGCGTTGAATGCCTGTGGCTCTTCTAAGTGCATAGTGCAAGCTGTCAGTGGATCAACCATTCTAGGGGCTGGAGGATGGTAGCCCTCTACTCACAGCTCCACTAGGCAGTGCACCAGTGGGGACTCTGCATGTGGGCTCCAACACCACATTTCCTTTCTGCACTGTCCTAGCAGAGGTTTTCCATGAGGCCTGCACCCTTGCAGCAGACTTCTGTCTGGACATCCAGGCATTTCCATGTATCCTCTGAAATCCAGGTGGAGGTTCTCAAAGCTCAATTCTTGTCTTGTGCATACCTGCAGGCCCAACACCATGTGAAAGTCATCAAGGCTTAGGGCTTATGCCCTCTGAAGCAATAGCCTGAGCTGTACCTTGGCCACTTTTAGCCTTAGCTGGAGCTAGAGCAGCTGAGATGCAGGGCACCAAGACCCAAAACTGCAAAGAGCAATGAAGTCATTTTTCCCTTCTAGGCCTCCGGGTTTGTGATGAGAGGGGCTGCTGCGAAGGTCTCTAACAAGCCCTGGAGATATTTTCCTCATTGTCTTGGCTCATAAGCTCCTTGTTACTTATGCAAATTTCTGCAGCCAGCTTGAATTCCTCCACAGAAAATGAATTTTTCTTTTCTACCACATGTCCAAGCTGCAAATTTTCCAAACCTTTATTCCCTGCTTCACATTTAAACATAAATTCTGATTTCAAATCATCTCTTTGTGAATGCTGATAACTGAACACTTTCAGAATAATTCAGGTCACCTCTTGAATGCTTTGCTGCTTAGAAATTCTTTCCACTAGATACCCTAAATCATCTCTCTCAAGTTCAAAGTTCCACAGATCTCTAGGGTGGGGCAAAATGCCACCAGTCTCTATGCTAAAGCATATCATGAGTGACCTTCACTCCAGTTCCCAATAAGTTTCTTATCTCCATCTGAGACCACCCCAGCTTAGACTTCACTGTCCATGTCACTATCAGCATTTTGGTCAAAACCATTCAACAAGTCTCTAGTAAGTTCCAAACCTTTCAACATCTTCCTGTCTTTTTCTGAGCCCTCCAAACTCTTTCAACATCTGCCCATTACCTAGTTCCACCATTGCTTCCACATTTCCAGGTTATCTTTATAGCAGTGCCCCAAAACCTCGGTACCAATTATTTGTATTATTCCATTATCACACTGCTATAAGGATACTACCTGAGACTGGGTAATTTATAAAGAAAATATGTTTAATTGACTCACAGTTCTACACGGCTGGGGAGGCCTCCAAAAACTTATAGTTATGGCAGAAGGTGAAGCAGAAGCAAGGCACATCTTACGTGGCAGTAGGAGAGAGAGAGCATGAAGGGAGAAATGCCAGACACTTATCAAACAACCAGATCTCATGAGAACTCCCTCACTATCACAAGAACAACATGGGGAAACCACCTCCATGATCCAATCTCCTCCCACCAAATCCCTCCTTTGACACATGGGGATTACAATTCAAGATGAGATTTGGGTGGGGACACAGAGTCAAACCATATCACCCTTCACCTGG
>NW_012101920.1:5201148-5281337 GCF_000951045.1 Mandrillus leucophaeus
AAAAAAAAAAAAAAAAAAAGATGAGATTAGCAATGTCCATCTCTGACAAGTAAATGAGAGGACCTAGCTCATACAATGAGCTCATCACTTGAGTTTACTTTGTAGAGAACTGGCTTATATGGCTCTGTCATGTAACCAAAATGTATTTTTTTAATGAATATATTTAGAAGAAGGAGCAATATCTGAACCAGACAATCCTCTAACCCAGTCATTGTGTAGTAAAAATATATTCATTTGTTAACTGTGTATTTGGCCTTCTGCTAAATGTTGTGGCTGATATGGACAGCCACGAGTTAGTAGCATGGTTGGGTGGACATAGCCAGCACACACAGAACAGAAGAATGAAGGATTTAAGGTGCTCTATATATAAATAATTGAGTGCTAAATTCCCTGATATGCAGGAATCTTAGCATGCACAAATATAAAATTTTTCAGTTTCCATTCTTCGTTTAAGATGCTGAAGGTCACTGGTGTGGTCCATTTAAAGGGTGGGCCTGTGGGAGTGAATCCCTTGAGCTGGTGCCTGGCCTATCATCTGGCCTCTACACATCAGCACAGTTTCATCATCCTCTGCCTGTCTATGTGCAATAATTGTGGTAAAGGGATAAGATATTGCAGATTCAGGTTAAGTTCATGGTCAATAGTAAAATAATACTGATATAATGTACAATTGCACAGAGTTCATTTTAAGGGCAGAATTAACTTTAATGGTTTTATAGGCAACTTTAGTTTTATATTTATAGAGTCGTAAGGGTGTGAGGAAGTCACTAAGATTTCTTAGTTTTACCTGACTCAGCTTTGTGGGAAAAACTATACGCTGCAGAGCAACAGTGAATAAACTAAATCTGGCCCACCACCTGTAACTAAAGTTGTATCCGAACACAGCCATGCTCATTCATTTACATATTGTCAATGGCCAATTTAATGCTATAATGGCAGAGTTGAGTAGTTGTAACAAACACTGTATAGTCCAAAAACAAACTATTTACTATTTGGTTCTTCATAGAAAAGGGTTCTCAGCACCTGCTACAAAGATGCTCTCAAATTTAGAAATTCACAAAAATCTCATATTGAATCCCTTATGAAAACCAAGAATTGATTGTTAACTTGGGGGTTCACAAGAGAAAGGGGTGGCATGGGAGAATAGAAGGTAGACAAAGAAAGATTCATAGGGAGAGAACTGTAACTTTAATGCTGGGTAAACACTTGCATGAACCAAAAAAGACGACCCAAATCACTTTTTACAATTGTCTGCTTTTAGAAAAGCAGGTGTAAAAGAATAAACACGTCAGCCAGACACAGTGGCTCACGCCTGTAATCCCAGCACTTTGGGAGGTCGAGGCGGGCAGATCACCTAAGGTCGGCAGTTCGAGGCCAGCCTGACCAACATGGAGAAAACCTGTCTCTACTAAAAATGCATAATTAGCCGGGCGTAGTGGAGCATGCCTGTAATCCCAGCTACTTGGGAGGCTGAGGCAGGAGAATCACTTGAACCCAGGAGGCAGAGATTGTGGTGAGCTGAGACTGCACCATTGCACTCCAGCCTGGGCAACAAGAGCGAAACGCCATCTTAAAAAAAAAAAAAAAAAAAAAGAATAAACAGACCAATGTGGAGGCAGGGAAATTACTTCCTATCTCTGGTAGTCTGGATGTTGAAGGGTTGATATTTTATATTTCAGTTCTCAAATCATAAAGTATTTCAGCATCCAGTCTGAATATATTGGACAAAATAAATTTTTTACATGCTTAACCTCCAAATGTGTATGCATTCAATAGTTATCTGGTAATTATTTGTAGAATAAAAATAAAACAAAAATCAATTATCATGAAAGTAGATAACCTTTAACATCACCTGCTCTGGTTGAGACATTTGAGAGTAGGAGTCTGGGCACAATCCAGAGTGGGAGTCAGATGCATGGAGGAGAGAAAAGGGAGCCAAATTTAGTATTTTAAATAATGCAGGAATCACTCTCTAACTCAGGCCAGAAGAGTGTTTTTATACCCTGAAAACTAAGGAGATCTATCAACAAATTGACCACTGCAGTTATAGGAAATATGTAGAGACAACATCTTGTAGAAAGCAGTCTCAAATATTTTACAAAATTTTGCTGCAGGTTCATTTGCACTGTAGAAAAGTTATTATTTCCAACTTTTGCATGGAATTTTCGCAGTGTTATGTAGGTCACAAATAGCTAGAATGACAAAAATTCGATTATAAAATCTGCATAATGGAGACAAGAAACTAGTGTAAATGTTGGAACTCAAACCATGACAACAGAAAGATCAAGAACTCCCTGCCTCTAATATTTCAGTTTTGGTTCAACAAAATCGTTGACCAGTGTGGGCTCAGTGGATTGGCATGGAATGTGAATTTAACAAGTCAGATTAGAGAAAGATCCAGAAGTGGGTGAAAGAAAGAAAGAAATCAGACACAATCGCTGAACTAGGATGACACCTTAGCCCCACAGTTCTGAACCCTGGCTGCACAATGAAATCACCAGGGAGCTTTACAGTATTCCTAATGCCCAGATTCCATGCCTGGAGATTTGCATTTAACTGCTCTAGGCTGAAGACCGATGGTAGTT
The DNA here is from genome assembly GCF_000951045.1 of Mandrillus leucophaeus. Classification (NCBI taxonomy): domain Eukaryota; kingdom Metazoa; phylum Chordata; class Mammalia; order Primates; family Cercopithecidae; genus Mandrillus; species Mandrillus leucophaeus. The sequence goes on from NW_012101920.1 coordinate 5,203,734, forward strand.
GTAAATGCTTCCCAAGTTATTCCAATGCAGGGTCAGCTTTGGGAACCACTAGTTTAACCACTGCATTTGGTACGAGAGACTGGTAATTGCAACTAGTCTCATGAGACAGTAAACTTAGAGCTTCCCAAACATCAATCATTCACATAACTATTTAGAGATTTTTGCCCTGTATCACTTATATTACTAATGCTTATAACATTTTTATTTAAATTAGCTCATTTTCTAAGACCTTAGGCTGATTTTAGCTTCATTCTAAACAGTAGTAACTGGAAAAATCACAAGTTTGGTGGGCTGGTTGCATTTTTTTTTTTTCTGATACTTATTAAAATATGCAGTGTTAACATGAGTGTGATACCAGTACACAAGTTCATTTCAGGTGATAAAAACAATTTAGAAAAATTAAGCAATATATTTCCTAAACCCACCTTGTATATGATACTACAGAATTCACGGCATTATACCACTCCTTCAATAGTGACCAAAAATACATACCAAATATTCATGATATATAGTAAGTTATCATTTTGCTCATTCATTAATTTGAATTATGTGATCTCTGAATTACTACATGGAGAAGAAAAGTTCCTTAGAAAATGAGTAAGCCAACTAATATGAGTCAGTTCTAGGTCAACAATGCTTTGGTATTCTCTATGCAATGTGTATGTATTAATACTTGTAAAATTATATTGTACTAGATTTTTACAAACAAAATAGTAAGTTATTGTAATAACCAAAAATATGAAATCTTCAGGAAGTTCTTGGGGCTTTATCCTCCATTAAAACAAAGGTATAATGATGCTATTAACTTGCTATTGATAAAAAGCTACTTATTAACTTAATAGCTATACCTAGAAAACAGTATTATCTGGTGCAAATAAGTTTACTTGCTTCATTATAAATGATACTGATCTTTTTTTATTGGCTGGGAGAGTTCTCTGAACCTTTAACATGCAAATATAATTTGTGAATGTAAAGGAGAGAGCCTTAGTTTATGGAATTTTTCAAGTTTGGTTGATTCTCCTTGGATCACCAGATAAGGTTCCCAAGGAATTTGCTTTTCTACTACGTGGTTTGAGAAACACCAGCCTACAATATAACTATAAAAACTATTCCTGCATTTAGTTCCAGTTATGTGATCTCTAGGTATGTTGAATTTGCCTATCAGTAAAAGGTACGTATTCTTCACTCTGTTTTGTTCCCACAGAATAGAACCCCCTTTTAGCAAGTTGAGTTTCTGAGATGTCTTATATGGAAATTAACTGCCAGGGAAAATCTCAGGGGAATTCTTTGCCTGTATGATGTACATCATACTTTGGGAGGCAAATAAGGCTCAGGGTCAACCCTAATACAGAAGGGAAAAGATTTCACAGGTTTTTAAGCCCCACTTTTACATGTTCATGGGACTGACTTCCTACTTGAGGAGTGTGGATATAACATTTTATAGCAATTAGTTGAAGCAACAGAAAAAAAAAGATAAAAAGAAAATAATTCTGCAATATTTTTTTAAGAATAATTACTCAAGGTCGTCCAAGATTTTGTTCTTTCTTCACTAAATACCATTTCCTTTTTAGAGATAAGGTCTTGCTCTGTCACCCAGGCTGGAGTGCAGTGGTGCAGTCTCAGCTCACTGCAGCCTCAACCTCCCAGGCTCAAGCAATCCTCCTACCTCAGCCCCTGGAGTCGCTGGGACTACAGGCATGCACCACTGTGCCAGGGTTTGTTGTTGTTGTTGTTGTTGTTGTTGTTTGTACAGACAGGGTCTCACTATGTTGCTTGAGCTGCCATTGCCCTTAAAAGTTTTTTAAAAACATTAATTTTGAAACCCTCACGCCATCTCATCATTACAAATACACTCTAATGCATTTTTTTCAATTTCCCTATTGTTTAACACTCAGGTTCCCCTTCCAACCACCACAATAAACAATATTCAATGGACATTCTTTCATATAAACTTGTTATTCACCCACAAATATCTGTGTGTCTATTATGTGTCCACCCTAGCATTAGGTTCTAAGAATTCAATGGTAAGCAAATAATTATGCTGTCCTTGCCCTTGAGAACTTATACCAATGCATTTAACATTTCAACCTTGAAAGTGCTTCAAATGAAGGTAGGCTGTGGTATAAAAACATGAAATAAGATATTCTTTTTGGGGAGGCAAACTGGGAATAAATAATTCTCTGAGGAGAAAGAAAGTTTTCTGCTTCTCCGAGTTTATTCCATTTATATTTTAATGTTAAATAAGACTTCATATGATTGTGAATTCTTCAAACTATTCCAAATCTCAGGGTGTATGCTTACCACGGAAACACTTTCACTGTTCTAACAGGCTCATTGAGAATTAGAATTAGTTGAATTAGATGAATTACCCTTTGGCAAGCAAACTGCACCTCATACAGGTCAGTGTTACCGTTTCCTTGTGTTACTCAAAGTGACTGTCTTGGGACTGCCCATTCAGATCATTTTAAAATATTCTACTCTACTTTGGACATTTGGAAAAACGAAAGATTGTTCAGGGTCACTGTTTTCCATTCTTAGCCACGGCCCGAAGCGCAGCGGAAGAGTCTGGATGAACTACGGGATGATTTCAGCTTGTGCGTCCGGAATGCGGATCTGATAAGTTTTCTGTCTTCTTCAAATTGGTTCAATTTGTCAAAAAAAAATACCACCAACCATTTTTTCAGTTTTATGTATTTTCAGTTCTATCATAGTTTATAAATAAGGTTTTGTTGAATTGGAACAAATAGTGCACTGTTGCTGGAACAGAATGGGAAAAGATAAGAAATGGTCTCCAGTCTGATGAGAGAAGTGACGGACAAAGGAACCCACAACAAGATAGCTGCAGAATACAAATGTCTGTGTGAAATGGCATAGGGGAAATTGTAAAAGAAACCTCCTCCAGGGGCCAGATCTCAATAACACAGCATCCTGGACTTATTTCTCATTTGCATGTGCATCATTTCATGTCTTTTCTCTGAAAGTAAAATAAAGTCTTAAAACTTTTCTGCTGGGGAACATATTAAATTATGGAATCTTTCCAACCAGAAGTCGCCATGGTGAAGAAATAAAAAAAAAAAATCGAGTTATGTATATTGCCTCTAAAATGACCATGACTATGAATATGCAAAAGAAAGAATATGGGCTAACATGCTGATTGCAAAAGATAAAAGCACTGACTGTCCCTTAATAACAATAATGCCTCAAACTGGTGTGTTTTTCTCTGAATTTAGTATTAACCATAAATTATCGAAAGACTTAATATTTTGCCGGACTCATTTGTGTTTAATGTTCCAAGCAGACAGAGAAAGAGACAGGATGTTTTTGTAAAGAAAATGATCCAGCGTTTAATGCTTTTCAAATCGCATTCTACTAACAGTATATCTTTCCCTAAATAGCTTACATTTTTATGGTCATTCCATCACTATGAATCTTACTGATTAATAGCACTCTTATTTATCACGAGTTTCAATTCTCAAGAACTTTATCTAATTGAGGTAGGTGTTTAGGCTCATTGAAGGTCTTTTTCTGATAACTTATAACCAGCTCAACAGGAGAGGAGGGTTTCTAATTGTCAGGTGAAGGAGGACTATATAAAAAGTAGGCAAATATTATGGAAAACCTTTTGTCTAAATTGTCTAGCTAATACTAAAGAAGGGTAAGCTTGGGCCTTATTTTTCAACTGTACTATTGCTGTATGCTCTAGTTGGATTTATAGGCTAATTTCAAACCCTCTGCTAGTCTTTTGTGATCCTCATCTTGCAAACATCTAGAGTCTTGGTTTTAGATTTTTTCTTGATACTAGATTATTTAGATTCTAGAGAATAAAGCTAGAACACATTTCTTATTTTATAATTCTATGCTGGATGCAGCAGATCTAGTTAAATTTTTTTTGGTTGCACAGGACAAAAGTACATGTCAAATATACTTAAGCTAAAGGGGGATTTCTTTATTTATGTAGCTAAAAAGTGCAGAATTAGAATTGGCTGACCACGTGGCTCGATCTACTGGGTCAAATGATGTCACCAGGACCTAGACTGTCTGTCTTCTCTGTTCTCCTCTATGTTGGCCTCAATTTTAGACCCCTTCTGGTAGAAGATGGCTGTCAATAGAGCCAGATTAATGGACTCCTAGGTTCAAGACTGAAAGAAAATAAAGTTCCTCTCACTCCACACTTGAAGAGATGTCCCCAACTTTTTGTGCCCAAACCTAAACCAAACCCTATGACAAGGAAGAAGAAATACTAGACCCAGGTCATGTGAGCATCCCTAGAGCTGGGAATAGAACAAGTCCCATTTCAACTGCTTTGACTTAAAACACTGGTTCTCTCAGATTAAATTTGGTCTGTAACTAGAAGAAGAATAGATGGAAGTTAGGCAGCAAATAAAATAATGAGTTAATTAATTAAAGAAAAGAAAACCAAAACAAACACATAAACATACAAATGTCTACTACAACCTAAACCCAGGAGGGCAGCTTAAGTCTTCCTTTCATGATTTCCCATAGAAAATAAATAACATCCTTTGCTAACCCCCAAAGGAGCCCATAAAGGGCTGGCAGAATAGCAGATATGACTCTCATTTAAGTTAACTTGCAGAGCATGGATCGGATCCACATAGTGTTTGTCCTACTGTCCCTTTTCTTTGCTGGTTTGATAAGAAAAGTTGACCAACAGGGAAATAATAGGAAAACAATGACAAAATAAAAATAATTCTTATTTGTAGAGCTTAAAAATAAGTCTCTCATAAGCTAACTCCATTATACACTTTCTCATCATTGCCTGAATGTTTCACTCAGCCAAGAGAAGGAATAAACCAATCCACCAAAGCTGCACACTCAAGTTTTAAGTGTGCCGTAGAATGAAGCCAAATAGCATTCATTCATTTCAGAGCTGCGGTAAAGTGGCGACTGCGTTTTGGGTGTTGCCATGGTTCAGATCCACTCAACTTTAAATTCTAGTCATTCTCAGAATACCCTAAAGCATTCTACTTTTAGTTATCTCAAATTCATTTACTTCCGACTATTTTATTGCTCATGTACTCTGTGATAGTCACAGTACTGGACATCTGGGAAAATGGCACTGCCTCTCTTCTTCATCACTTTTAAACCAGGGTTAACCACCCTCTCATCAAAACACTTTCTTTTATTGGATTCTGGTTGTCTTCAGCATGTAACTGGCAACTAAAGCCATGAGCATGGATGAGAGTGCAGAGGGAAAAGAGAAAAGGAAAGAAGCAACGAGGAGGGTGGTGGAGGGAAGAGGGGTCATTGATTCCAAGTGAGGTATTCTAATTAAAAGGGAGAACATACAAGAACTTCAAATCCTAGCACCTACCCACTACACACTCCCAGTTTCCCCTCTGCCCTACCACCCATTCTCCTGAGGCTTCTCTTAGATAAAAATTCTGAAATGACTTAAGCAGGCCTAGCTCAGCACTGAGTACCACTTCAGGAGACAGCCACCAGGACCCTCAGTTGACAACAATTACAGGTCCGAGACATTTTCCTCTGGCACTGTATTGTATTAGCTTTTTTGTTTGTTTCCTTTAAATTACAGGGTGACCTGCTTTCAGTTTGGAAGTTATAACCAGTGGCCGAATGGGAGCAATACTTTCCCTATAAAAAGAACAGAAGAATCAAGGATACTTCAAAGATTCCTGGCCACTGAGAAAACAATCAAATATAAAATTCAGCTATGAAAATTACAGACATCATCAAAAATCTTTTAAAAAAGACAAACTTTCTTCATTAAAATATAATTTGTGTGATCTGTAATTATATATCTGTGCCCTGCTACTGTATCATTAAATATATTTGAAGTTGTATATATAATGCATTAATTTGGCAGATTATCACATTATCTAGTTAAGTTTATCTTACATGTTACCTTCTGGGCCAGTGGTGCTAGGACTCCAATCAAATTCACTTCACAGTAAATTAATAATTAATTCATTTTAAGAAATGCATCTGCCTCAAAGTCTATTTGGACCAAAAAATATATATATAGCAATAATACATTGCAGCTGTAAATAAATACATAGCAGATTAACAAGGGCTAAGTGTTGCTCTTGTCTGGCACTGGAAGTTAACAGTACGTACTTCATGATAACTGAAAAATTGGCAGGAATTGAGTATATGCAAACTAAGTATGAAGACAAGCAATACAGCTTTTAATTCTAATTGTTTACAAAAATTATAAAGCATTGTTGGGAAATGAGTTGAATATTACCAAGGGTTTGAAATAAAGCTGAAAACAATATCAAAGGTTATTCAAAAATAAATTATTTTACAATGACAAGAGACTCCATCAGCAGTATCTGATGTATCTCAGGATCCCAAAATTTCAGGAGCCGTGAACTCTAATTCTAAACAATGCATTATTTATGGACTTTCCAGTCTTTGCTTAAACGTCTCTATTCATGAGCATCCCTTACTTCTCCAAAGCAATCGAACTGCGTTTCAGATCACTCTGAAGGAAACAGAAAGAAGGGAGAATTCCTCAGCTGGAGTTCAAATTGGCCTTTCTACAATTCTTTCCCAATGGTCCCAGGATTCTTTTCTGACTTCACAAGGACCACACTTCAGATGTGAGAGTTCCTCTGTGTGCATCCTCTAAGTTTATCTGCTAAACCAAGATAAACATCCCCAGTTCGTCTTTTTAAGTGTTTAAGTTCTGGGGTACATGTGCAGGATGTGCAGGTTTGTTGCATAGGTAAACATGTGTCATGGTGGTTTGCTGCACCCATCAACCCATCACTAGGTATTGAGCCCAGCATGCATTAGCTATTTTTTCTGATGCTCTCCCTCCCCTCCCCCACCCCCCGACAGGTCCCAGTGTGTGTTGTTCCCCTCCGTGTGTCCATGTGTTCTCATTGTTCAGCTACCACTTATAAGTGAGAACATGTAGTATTTGGTTTTCTGTCCCTGCGTTAGTTTGCTGAGGATAATGGCTTCCAACTCCATCCATGTTCCTGCAAAGGACATGAGCTTGTTCCTTTTTATGACTGCATAGTATCCCATGGTGTATATGTACCACATTTTCTTTATCCAGTCTATCCTGATGGGCATTTGGGTTGATTCCATGTCTTTGCTATTTTGAATAGTGCAACTTGCTTTATTTCTTTTATCAAATTCACTTAATTGTAAATGGCAAGGCTGAAGTTCTCTTAACGCTGCTTCACAGTTTTCTTAATGAGAATCCCCACATATAAAACTTAATGCTTAAAGAACAGCTTGATAGAAAATACAGAACACATTTTTTACAAACAAAATTCAATTTAGGATTTAAAGATAAATGCCTGACAAATCTAGTCAGTTAGATGTAGTAAGATACAGATAACGTAATACATACTAATATATAAATAACAGGCCAAATTACACATATGCGTGTGAAGAGTATTTGTGTATACAAGTGTGCATATATACAGAGAGAGAGAGACAATGGTCCTCTTCATTTTTCCTGGAAGGTGCACCCAGTTTAAAAACAAAAGTTTTGACAAAATGTTAAGTGTCCTCACTAATCTTCTTAAGAAATCCCAAAGATCAACAATCTCCCTTGAGGGAAAACCGGATATAAATGCTGAAAATCAGTCCTAGGGGTAGGAGAGGGGGGCATTGTTTTGGGAAGGTGGGGCAGAAAAAGTCAAATTCCACTGGAAAAAAAAACTATTTAATTCGGTAAATATAAATTGAGCAATTAATATATGTTCCACCTTTGTGGGCATGAGATATACAAACAACAGACATCATAAAACAGATGTCAGAGGCCAGTACAAATTAAACATTCATGTCCCTTTAAACAAGGATGCTTGTTAACTCAACAAACATTCACTGAGCACCTCCTATGCAACTGCACTGTTCTGAGAAATAGATCACCAGTGTAGCTGGAACAGAGTGAGCAGTAGGAAGTTGGATTTCAAATCATTCTAGATGACTCTGGAACTAAGTGGTTGGGTAGCTTCAGCCAGTACAGGGAAAAGAGCAAACCCAGCAGAAAGAGCTATTTGCTTTTCTAAATAATTTGGTGTTCTGGCAGTAGTAATCATAGACAGTGTTAATAACAACCTTTCCTGAGGGTTTATTGTGTCCAGACAACGAGCTAAGCTCTTTACAATCCTTCTATCACTTAATCATCACAACACTTTGAGAGTAATTATTATTTCTATTTTACATGCAAAGAGGCTAAAGAGTAGTTATCTAAAACCCCACAGCTGATGAATGTACATGATAAATTATTTGCAAATATGGTCACAATTCTCCCGAAAGCCAGGCTCTTTGCAACGTAACCTTGCGGTTTCTCCAATCAAGAGGTGAAATCTATTTCTTCACTCTCTGAATCTTGCTGGCCTTGTGGCTTACCTTGGCCAATCAAATGCAGTGTAAGTGACAGTGTCCCGGTTCAAGCCTCAGGCCCAAGAGCCTCAAGGAAGCAGAACTTGCTTCTGTTGTATCTCTTAGACCCCTGAGATTGCCATATGAACCCAGCCCAGTCAGCCTACTAGAGAATGAGAGACCACATGGGGAAGAGCCTACCAGGTGAGGTCATCTTACACTAGACAATACTAACTGATAGGCCAACCAACCACAGAAGCATAAAAGAGCCTAACAGAGATTAGCTGAGCCCTGCCAAGCCCTGACCCAGGCCAGAATTACCATCCAGCCAACCTGTAGACTTGTAAGCAATAATAAATGTTCCTTAAGACACTAAATTTGGGGATGGTTTGTTATGAAGTTGAAAACCAAGGTTATATGACTCCAGATACTATGCATTGAATTGCTATATTGTGTCATGCCAAATATTGAAACAGAATCCTCTGCCTTAGAATTATGAGAGTTTCTATTGCAGATATACGGATACTGCATTTTCATGATTTTGCTTTTTTTCCTCCAATCCTCTGCAACAGAAAGTCCATCTTGTTTATGCAAATTGACTTTTCCGTTCTGAGGTTGTTTTTCCTCTCAAAATCCTCATTTCCAGCTGCTCTGGGTCAGGGGTAAAGGCAAAGCCTTCCAACAAGCCTTTTGGCATTACAGAGCCGAGAGCCATCTGTTTGGCTGTAGGCTATTCACCATGGACCCTGCAAGTAACACGTTTCTGACCAGTGGTTGATAATTTGATAGCTCATCATTACCCAATAAATATGCTAATCATCACCTCTGAAGTGGGACTAAAACAGTAATTTGCTTGCAAAACATTTAGTGCATGTCTAGAAGATACAGAATCAATGTGATTCAGGCTTAACTTTATAAAACTGTCATTTTGTCATTTATCCCATTTCACTTGCAACCACACTTTGATCTATCCATGATCATGCACAGGAGATTAAACGGTACTCTGTGTTTTCTGATAAATAAGTAGATACTCACTTTCTCTGACATGTTATCATTTTACCTCTTTCCCATCTAGCTTTGTCAGGATAAATTTTCCTCTTCGATAGCTCTAATAGATTACCCTAGAAGTCTAAGAGAGAATAATGAGACAAAAGTTTGGATCAAGAAAACATTTATTCATTTGTCCAACATTTGACCATTCCAAATCATCCAGTAAGCACCTTATACTTGCAACATGCCTTAAAATTTGATTCTGGAATCTCTTAAGCCACTTAAATTGAATAACTGTTCTTTCTAATAAAACAGCCATAATGACACCTAATATTTGAAAGAACATAAAAATGTTTAAGCCATTTATCGCCATTGCATTTTAATAAGAAAATGAGTTTAAAATCATAAAATTATTTATCTTTAATCACACTATATTTTAAATGTAATAAATTTAATTATAATTTAATTAAATTATTTATTTCTAACTCAATTTATTTCTAAAATAAACTTTAAATCACATCCTTTTATTTAAAACCTTTTATTTAAAGGTTATTATAAATAAAATAGCAAAAAATGAGGACCTAGGTCTTGTGCATTACCTCTACCTTGACTATTTATCTCATCAAGTACATAAACAGTCTTAGAATTTAGGCAGTATATAACCTGTAAGACTATACATGGCAGTGGATGGATCATGGATGTACCAGAAATAAGTGGTTGATAACAGCTATGGAAACTTGCCTTATTCTAAAGTGTAGACCCTTTAAAAAATAAGTAAACTCAATTCTGAATGGAAAAAAAATGATTTTTGAGTGCACATTGTGTGCTAAATATTGGATGCATGGTATCTCACTTAATGCTTAAAACAACTCACTACAGTAGGTATTAGTGTTATCTCCATGCTGTAAAGAAATAGAAAAAGTTAGAGATAGTAAGTATCTTCCCCAAGTTCATCCAGCTAGCAAAGGTTATGATTCACTGTTAGGGTCAGTCCAAAGCCATTTTCTGCTTTGGGAAGCTGAGATGGTAAGTCTTTAGGGAGGGGAGAATAAAGTAGATATTCTAGAAAAGAAGCCGAGTTGAGAGATGAAGGTGTGAGTCTTCATTTAGCGGGGGTCAAACCTTGGTTTCCCAAAGACGGTGCTGCTCAAACTGTCTATAATGAAGAGACAGATTACTCTCAACTCCAATTCAGCTCAAACGAATACTTTTTTGCAAAATACGATAAAAATAAAATACTAATAAACAAAATTTTAAAATAACCAAAAACACAAGGATTCCATTTTAGTTATTAGAATAAAATTATTCTAGGAAATAGCTATAAAAGTCTCTAAGCACTTTTAGTATCTCCTCTTCTCTTGTGAATGGGTAGAAATTAGTTATGGAATAGGTGGAAATTAGTTAGGGAATTGGCACAGGTTTGAGGACCACACTTTGAGAAGCACAACTCCAAGTTATCTGAGCTGTTCTTCACTCCCAGGAAATCAACTTACCTTATTCCAGGGGTCAACCCTCAAACTCTACCCTCAACTACTAAAACCTCAAATTGCGGTTATTAGAACTTCAGCAGTAGGAAACAGTCTGGGGCCTACTGTACATTGATGTACATTAAATACAGAAGGCTGAGTGGGTCCTCTGAGTATGATGATAAAGCTGAAACATTTTTAAAAAGCCTTAGGGATGAAAATCTTCAAAGCAACATAAACATAAATAAAAAAATATAATGGCTAAACAGAGTCTACATTTATAATATTTGCTTATTAACTTCCTTTTCTTCCTTCACAGACTTTCAAAATTCCCTACAGCTGGAAAAGGCTCGGAGGTTTATCTCTGTTACCATTCATGAAACTGCTTCCTCTTCCACATCCACCCCTAACTTTCCTGCAGAACCACCATTAGATAAATAAAGGTTATTTTATTTCAAGATTTTTAAAGACAGAAATTTCATGCGTATTTTCTTTTTTTTTTTTTTAATTGAGGGGTCAGGGGTGGGGAGAATCAATCAAATCACAAATCAACGGCTAGTTTAGGAGGATAAAAAGGTGGGCTATGGCCTTATAAAAAGAAAAGACCCCTGTGTTGATTGGTTAGTTAGCTAGCCAGCTGGATCCCAGCAACATTAAACAGAGAAATGTCTCAGGACAACGGCAGCCAATGGGATACTTCCAAAAGGATCTAAATTCCTCCGAAGGGCCTGCAAAACCGTAGTGAATGGAGTCCAAACTGAGCGGGGAATTGTCCAAATGGAGAAGCAGCTTGGTCTATTCCTCTCAGGCTCCCAAAAATCCCAAGTGGAGGGGAGCATGCCTTTTGCTCTGTCCACTAGTCCAGATATGAAGGAAAGGACAGGTGACATGAACTTACAAACAGCCAACGGGGTCCTGCAGGCTAGAGTAAGGGCTCTAGGACAGTTGGTGCCTGCAGCACCCCCAGTAGTGTACAAATGAGCCTCAGGTGTCTCCAAGCCTCTCCTCCCCATCCCATCCTTTTTTCCTCCCACCCACTTCCCCCTTGCTTCTTTTTCAACTTTTCATCTTGAAAACATTCAAACTTAAAGGAAAACTTGCAAAAATAGTAACCTATTGACTAAGATGGATTCATTAATTCAATATACTGCACACCTGAATCACTAGTGCTTTCCCTGTGCATATGCAGGTATACATATATAATATGTGTATGCAGTATACATACATTCAATTATTTTGCTGAACAATTTGTTCTTTCATCCTAAATATATCAGTACACATCTCCTGAAAATAAGAATTTTTTTTACATAATCCCAAATCATTGATTAAATTCAGGACCTTATTATGGACATAATACTGTTATCCAATACATATTCCATATTCAAGTTTCACTAATTGTCCCCATAACATACTTTGCACCATTTTTTCTTTGAAACAGGGTCCAATCCAGGGTCATCCTCTGCATTTAATTGTCTTGTCTCTTTTGTGCCCTCAATCTGGAACAGGCTTTCATGACACTGACATTTTTTGAAGGGCAAAGAGAGTTGTTTTGTAGAATATTCTTAAATTTAGGTCTGTCTGGTAGTTTCCTTATGATTAGATCAGAGTTACACATGAATGCTATAGGAGTGATATTGTGTCTTTCTCGGCGTCCCAGGAGGCACACGATAGTAATTTGTTCTATTGTTGATGTCAATGCAGATCACATGAGTGAGGTAGTTTCTGGGAGGCTTCTCTGCTTTAAAAGCATCTTCTTTTATCTAAATAAAAATGATCTGTGGGAAGATTCATTGAATTGTATAAATGTTCTGTTCCCCCAACAAATTCATCCAGTGGTTTTAACACAAACTCCTGTCATTTTTGTTTGTATTGATGGGCAAATTGTTTATCTCAGTAGTTCTGGAGTTTAACTGTAGCCTGTGCCAGCCCTGACCTGATAAGTCCTCTCAGTTTATTGCACACTCTGAACCTTTCTACTCATTTTGAAACTACTTACTTGATATTTTAACGTGAGGGTTTAGAAAACAACCCACACTCACACTTTACTACTGAGTCATGGTGACATAGGAAGAGGCCACTGTTATTTTGTGACATTACCTCTTTTCCCATTTCACCCCGTGGATATGAAGACCTTTCCCCATGAAAACAATGACTGGTTTTTAGAAAGGATGAACAAAACAGGTGGGGAAAAGCTCTCATGTTCAAAAATCAAAGCAAGTCCCAGCCAATCTGCAAAGCAAAATGCCCACTCAGTCTGCAAAGCCACAGCACGCCATCCTGCTGACTTTTGAGCAAAATTAATTGCAAGAACCTGGCAGGTCTCCAAACAACTGCCGTTCTTCCCTTCATTACTGGAAAAGTCTCTGCTGTCACTTCTTAATCAGCGCTTCGTTCGTAATTCTATAGACTGTACTTTGCCTGCACTTAGGGAGGAATTGGTGCAAATACCACTTTTACTCAGCAATTATTTTGCATAAGGATTTAAGTTGGAGCTCACAGTATGGCAAGATTTGGAGTTTAGATAGCAAAAAACCCTCAGAGCTCTTTGAAAACCAAGTTGGACTCACACTTACACTGGGTAGACATGTGGAAACTCTCTTTTAAGGTCATGAAGGTGAAACCTGCAAATATTGGTATGTAAAGTGAAATCAGCAACTCTTCTTTCTTTTGCTAGGGATGCAAAAATGAGAGAAACCAATACAGAACTGATGTACATAAAGGGAAATACTTTTTAACATTTATTGGGAGGTTTTTGAATGACTTGTTTTCCTGCTTGCTATGGGAACGTGACAAAACAAGATGTAACTTGTTTATCTCCAGACCATGTCTTAATCTGCCAATCCTTTCCTCATCTGAAAAAACAAATAATTCAAAAGAAGTAGTGAAATGTCATTCGAATAAAGGGCTGTATGACCACGGATACTGCAGATTGAGAAATTAACTAATAAAGACAGGAAAGATAAATGTTCAGGAGTTTGATCTAATGACATTGCAGGAAAATCCTAAGATATACCTACCAAAGCTAGGTAAGCTGAGGGGTTTAAGGAAGACATGAAAAATGCCTCTGTTGATAAACAAGACAGATAATTCAAGCCAATTATTTTTCATTGGAAATTGTCATAGCCCAGCTGATGACTTCAGGGGTTGGACAGTCTAAAACTCTGATTTTCAAATAAATTACTTTTAGTTGCAAAAACCGTGATTACTTTTGCACCAACCTTTAAAACTGTCGATGGCTCAATTCTGTTTTCTTAAACATTCATTTGAGATAAACATTTTTTAACCTCTCTTAGAAAGAATGAAATTAGAGTAGTCCTGACTTTAGTAAGGAATTGGCAGGTCATATTCTGTTTATACAAAAGGACACAGTCAATTCCATTGGTATTAATTGAGCACATATATAGGTTATGTTAACATAATGAGATTTGGAGAAGTCCCAGACACCTGGACCTTGTTAATTTATTTGACTCGAGTTATCTCTGGCTTAAAATTCTCCAATGGCTCCTTCTCTTTACAGTTAGAATAGACTCAAGCCTTTTTCCAAGGCATGTAAGGCTCCCCAACCTGGCCTCTGCTATTTGTCAGTCTCTCTTCTATCACCCACTCTTCCCCTGAAGTTCACAATCCTTCAGTCACATAGGATTTCTCTCAGTTTCTGGAGCATGCCAACACATCTCAAGGAATTGTGGATTTGCTGTTTCTACTGCCTACATAGCAAGATTCTTGCATGCCTGCTCTTCAGATCTCCGCTCAGAAAAACCTTCCATGCTTGCAGTATCCAAAGCTCCCTTGCCCAGTCACTCTCTCTCTCTCTGTGAACCTGTTCTCTTTATACCACAGCCCCCACTCCCTACAGAAGACCTTTTTGATCCTGTTAACTGCAGTATCTGCAGTACTTGGAATAGAATTTAATAACTGTATGTTGAAATAACACCAAATGAATGACTGTATAAAATATGAAGGTAATATGGTATAAATAACATTGGATTCTGCTTACTACTAGCCACCTCTGTCTTGAATTTTAAGTATTCAGGACCAGATTTAATATATTCCAACAGACTGAGAGTTCTTTGAGGCTGGAGATTATACCTTATATATCCTTCTTTCCCCCCGTGGCACCCCTTGTTCAGGAAAGTTTGCTAAATGTCTACAGGAAGGAAAGAAGAAAGAGGGGGAGAGAGGAAAGAAAGAATTTGTCACCTGATGGACATTGACTTTTTCTGCGGCAACACACTGAAGCAGACAACCACAAATTTGCTGCTGGGGCTTGTACAATAAGGATTCCACTCTCAGTGTTAATTCAGAGCAGAGAAGTGCTGTCAAGTGTCTGAGGGAGTGTGGAAGGTGGTACTGGAGAATTCTCTACTGGGCAGCTCCTAAACCATGGGAAGACAAAGCTGAGGAAGTGAGAGACACGCTTTCCCAAGAGCCCTGAGGAAAGATCTTTTAAATCAGGGTACCAGATGGTCTGCCTTATTAAAGGGTGCCTCTCAAAGACAAATTCTTTTTTTATTCCTTTAATGCTCACCTTGGTGAAAGGTGAACTACTTTTGAATCAATCTCTCTAAGGTCTCCTGTTTTCAGCCTTAACCTCTGCTCAAAAGCAGGACATTCAACCTCTGCTGTCTTTCTGGTGTGTATGAGGATGGAGGAGAGCACATCCTCAGAAGCTGGAGGGCACCATTTTTGTTCATAAGAGCAAAGATGCATCTCAGAGCTGAGGTATGAATCCCATTTCCATCTAAAGCTTGGCTATAGGAGACAGCACGCAAACTGCTGCATTTACTTTTGAAATGCTGTGTCCCTATAGTACCACTCTCCTACCAGGATACTTTCTATAAAATGCCTCAGAATGGTGTCCCATCATCCATTCTGTAAAGACAGCAAGATATAGTTAAAAAAGGAAAAAATTTAAAAAAGAGATCTTCTCTAAGTTTGACCACAAAGTACCTATGGCACCTGGAAAAATCAAATCACCTCCGTGGACCTGGTTACTTGAAGGATCTTGAAAAATAAAATAAAAATAAAAACATGATTTAAAATGACAACTAAAGGTAGCTTCGTCTGATTTCAGAGGGATTGCTTATTGTTTGGTTTGATCCAGTCTAACTCGGTGGCTTTCCAAGTTCTGTTCCTAGACTGGCAGCATGAGTGTCGCCTGGTGAACTCACTGGAAATAAAAATTCTCAGGCCCTGTCCCAGATCAGAAACTCTGGGAATAGGACCCATAATTCTGTGTTTCAACAGGCTTTCTAGGCGGTTCTGATGTAAGCTCATATATGAGAACCATTAGTCTAAAAGAATACTTTTGGCTGGGCGCGGTGGCTCAAGCCTGTAATCCCTCCCTTTGGGAGGCCGAGACGGGCGGATCACGAGGTCAGGAGATCGAGACCATCCTGGCTAACACGGTGAAACCCCGTCTCTATTAAGAAATACAAAAAACTAGCCGGGCGAGGTGGCGGGCGCCTGTAGTCCTAGCTACTCGGGAGGCTGAGGCCAGAGAATGGCATGAACCCGGGAGGCGGAGCTTGCAGTGAGCCGAGATCCGGCCACTGCACTCCAGCCCGGGTGACAGAGCGAGACTCCGTCTCAAAAAAAAAAAAAAAAAAAAAAAAAAAATACTTTTATGGGCCCTATTGTGCACATATGTATGCGGCCTTTCCTACTTCTGACAGCTCTCATTACCATCTGTTGTCCTTAGGGTTCCAGTGACTCTCATGCCACTCATCTCTAAGGACAGAACACTTGACTTCACTAAACCAATCAGCATTTTACTTCTCTGTCTACAGTAACTGGTACGGGATGGGCATTTGGGTGAAGAGCTGGAAAAAAAAGAAAAAAGAGTTTCAGGATTTTGCTGGAAAAGAGACATTCCCAGTGAGAAAGTGGCTGGTAGGTAACAGCAATGTGGGGACCATAAAGGGAACTGGGGTTAGGATAAATCAGACATCATGGAAGGAAGACGGGACATAGAAGGAAAGCAGGGCTTTGAAGACACTGTTAGTGCGGGACCAAGCTGTGCTTGGTGTAAATTCTACAGAGGCTCTACCTTTTCTATAACAAGAGCCAGTTAATGTCATTTATTTTTTAAGCTTGTTTGAACCATGTCTGGTGTCACCTGCAACCGAGTATCCTAACAGTCCACTTAGAGTGTAAAAAACGAGGATTCCTCTACCCTGGTCTTGAAAGAAAGGATGAAGCAAAACACAAAGAAAATAAAGCATTCCCCACAAGAAGAATATGGAGTTGTTTTCTGGTTAAGACTAAAAAGAACGCAGATAGGGTGTAAGATGGGGGAGGTAAGGGGATCAGAAAGAAGAAAAATATTTGAGAAGAAGATCTAAGTTTATGACTAAAGTTAGATACTTGTGGGAACGTGGTCATTAAGAAATGAACTTCAGTGGAGATGGGCTGATATATTTTCAGTAACAGAGTTCTAAGCATGTTCCGTGCACTAGCTTGATTTAACCCTCACACCACCCTTATGTGTGAGTGACACATAAGAGTCACTCAAGGTTAGATGTGAGAGGTAAAACTGATATCCACAGCCAGGCAGCTGGCTCCAGAGTCCATTCTCTTCCCATTAGGGCATGCTTGTGCACCTCAGCTGAAATTCTCTTTAGTGCCTAGGGAACCATCCCCAAAAGTCTGCTCTATCACTCTGCCTGGCTTAGTGCTGCTTTGAGAAGAATGAGGAAAGGCAAGTGGGTCCTAGCATGGGATAGAGCCACGCAGAAAGATTGTCATGGCACCACAGGTGGTGGTCTTGAGACAGGCAGTGGCAGAGAAACTGGCAGCAGCACAAACTGACTCAGGAGGGAGTGTGCAATAGTCAACCCCTCTCAATCACAAAAGAAGTTCTGCTTTGGAGGGAAAAAGGGAATAAAGGAGAGAAATAAAGTTTTTAAAAATGTACGTTTACATAAGGCTTCTACTTGGTCTAAAAGTCTACAAGCCTGTGCATCTGAATTCTTCCTTGAGGTTTAAGAGTCTCTATAATTTGAATAGGCCTTATTTCAGAGGCTAAACTGGTAGAGGAAGACCAAATTTGACTTACAGTGTGTTTTATTAATCCTGCAAAGGGCTTATTAAAAAATATAATTTATTTGTATTTACAAATTGGGACGTAACATAGGAAATCCAGATTTCCAGCTTCCCTTGAATCTCAGAAGATCTAGAAATACTGGGCCTCTATTCCTACAAGAAAATAACTGCCCAAGAGTGAGTAAGGGCTAGCCCCTCTACACCGGGCTTGTGACCTCACAGTTTCCACCACTCTTGTTATATTCTGTTCAGTTTTATTCATTTTTGTCACCTGTCTGTCCCCTGAACTTACCAAAAGTTGCACCCTCTGCGTTACTTAGTCAGAACTTGCTCTCAAAGTTCCCCGAATATATTATTGTGCTAGTTTGGCTACACACCTTCCTGATTCATCCTATAATTCTTCCTCTCTGCCATATATTGAGTCACAGTCTTTCCTTCCTCTTTCATCTCCACTTCCCTGAATTTATCTGAGCATTCAGGAGCCAGATTGTACCCACCATATTCAGAAAAGCTTCAGAAAACTTTGATCAATGTTGGGTTCTTCCTTTTCTGATCAGTGGAATTTATTCTTCACTGAAGAATTCTAGATCACATATGCAATGATATGCCACTTTGTTTTAGCATTTCTCTTCCTTGAAAGTGGAGATAGAGATGGTAATGTCGCAGCAAGTGTCAATTAACTCTACTAAGGGTACTAAAAAGGAGGTAAAATGTGCTAACTTTTACCTAGACCAGAGTTTCTCAACATCAAGACTGTTGACATTTGAAACCAGATAATTCTTTCTCGTGGGGGGCTGTCCTGTGTATTGCAGTATGTTTAGCAGCATCCTCAGCCTCTACCCACTAGATGCCAATAGGAATGCCCCCAGTTTTGACAACTAAAAATGTCTCCAGACATTGCCAAATGTTCCCTAGGGCACCAAACCACCCCTGGTTGAGAATCACTGGCCTAGAGGAACTCAAAATCTCATTGAAAGTATAAACATGACCAAAAAGTAGTTAGAAAATCATGGCAACAGACATTGGTTATGTCCAGGCATCACATTCATCCCATCTTCTTTCAGTAACATTTTTTTTCCGATTTCTTTAAAAGAAATGATCTTTTCTTCTTCTGGACATAGTCTGGAAAATTAATCAATGTGTCCTGATCATTACTCCCTTTCAGCTAAAGGGAAGACTCATTACCTAAGTCTGGGCCAACTAGGCACACTCTCCCTTGAATTTCTCTCAAGAGTGGCAAATAGGACTCACGTTTGCTGAAATTCATTCACTACAGAAGGAGCAGTTGAATGAAACTGTCAAGCAGTCTCTGCAATCAACACCTTCTGGAACTAATTTCTGTTCTTTCTAAGTCTGGTTCCTTCAACTCTTTGAGCATTCATCAACCCTTCAGATAAACTCCTTTTTCAGTCATGTCAGTCAAAGTTGGTTTCTGATGCTTGCTACCAAAGAATCCTTACTGATGGAATTACTCATTGTACCTTAGGAAGACAGGAAATAAGAAAACAGAAAAGTCCAAACAGAATCTAAAACTTAATGTATGAATATGTGCACTTACATAAACAAATGCAAGTGGATTATGAGCTCAATTAATATATCTGATTATATATAACTATATGTGTATCTAAACATGAAGATACATATGAAAACTTCAATGTCGAAAACAGTTATAATTGGGACATGACATTACAGATTATTTTTATAAGATTTTCTATATTTTAACTTATTAATTTTAATGTTTTCTTATACTTTATACATAGGTCTATTCATTTTATCTTAAAAAAAGCACTTTATGCATTTTTAAAAGAAACATCTAAAATTCCCATAGCTATTGTGTATGATATATGTGATTTCATGTTTTATCTGTCAAGCATGTAGTGCTGTGCTAACCTGAACCTCATTTGAACAAAAAATGTATTTATTCTACTTATCTGAAATCAGGGTGAGTAACTCTCATAGATTTGAATGGCCCTCCTTTTTTCTCCACTTTTACCTACAACCGATCTCACAATATGACCTCAAGACACTTCAATTTTGAGGTCAGATAGATGCACTAATTATAAAGTATTTTTACTAATTACAGGGAGTTTATAGCTATAACCCTTAATAACTTAGAATATTTGCTGTATTCTAAATCAGTTAAGTGAAATTGGAAAAAGCCATGATAACAAAAGCAAATGGAAAAGGACCACATTGGGAGACAGATATATAATTAACAAGCCCCTTTATCCAAACTTTCATTAAAGACAAACAAACGTTGAAATGTAAAAGGCACAGCTTTTAATTAAAGTGTAGCTTCCTTTCAAGACCTGCTTCACCTTGGGCAAACATTTGTCAACATATGTCCCAAACCATCACTCCTTCCCAGTTTGGATAGTTGATATTTTAGCTCATTCTCAAGTCGCTCAAAGTAATAAATTAAATTATAAACGCAACAACAATAATGAATTAAGCTGAGAAGTGCAGTATAATACTTTGTCACTAAAAACAAAAAAAAAATTGTCTCTTTGGAGATATAGGATATTTAAATATTCACTGTGTGAGATAACTTCTTTATTTCTACACTTATCCCTTCACAGACTTCCTTCAGTATCAAGGACAAATATTTTCTAAAACTTTTAATTATTTGCTTTCAAGACCAGGAGAAATACCTAACTCTTCTATTAAAAAAAAAAAAAAATTATGAACCACAAAACCAGATTAAGATGGGAAAAAAAAAATGTGCAAATTAGCCCTGCCAAAAGCATGTAGCCAGGCTGCAGAGAAAGAGGTCAATAGGGTTTCTGGATTTCCCCCAGCATTGCTTCCACTTCTTTCATCAGTCCAAATATCCCGGCTGCTCTCATCTGCCTTTGCTCTGTCTGGGTGAGCCTCCACTGGTGCGCCTCAGTTGGTTTCATTTCCACCTGATGTTGGCGCATTTCCAGTAAGTCCCCCATCGGTTAAGCATTAACATTCTGTTTGCATGCAGCAGGCTCTGTCTGTGTCAGCCTTTATCACACCCTCATATTATCTTCCCTCCCCAAACTGTGCAATATTGTCATTCAACTGTATAACCAGAAAACACAGCAGGGCAACCCTGCAATCTGTTGGGAGGTAGTAAATACAGGGTACCACTTAAGAGGATGTGGAGTCAGACAGACCAGGTTCAAATACCAACTGTGTTTCTTATTAGCTAAATGACCTTGGCAAAATTACCTATTTTCTCCACCTTTATTATTTTCTCTGTAAAAAGGAGGGTAATGATACCACCTTTTGGGGAGTATAGTTAGGATTAATCAAAGGGAGTGAATGCATATTTGAACTGCTTAGCACAGTCCCCAGCACATAGTGAACACTCAGCAACTGGCAGCTTTCATAATTTCCCATTTATATATTTAGGGCAAGTGTTGTACCTAGATAGACATCTGCCTACACAATATGATGTGAGGATTACCAAGTGTGTCTATCTCTGAAATTCTGGAATCTATCTCAGGACCTCAAATACCCACTGTTGAAGTCATCAAAAACTTTTCTAATAGCAGGAGACTCCTATATAAACACAAAAATATTAACTAGGAAGAAACGCAGATTAAGTCATTTTCACTCATTAACAGCAATTACTTTATCAAATTAGCTATCCCAGTCAACTAGCATATTCTTGTTTCAACTCAGCAAACTCATACTGAACCCTTACTAGTGTAAGAGAGTGTGCTAAAAGCTGAGGGGAAAACAGAGTTGAGTAAGAGGTGATCCCTGGTTTCAAGGGGCTCATAAATGAATGGCAACAACAGACGTGCATGGATGTACACACAAAATGTAAGGAACACCATTAGATAGGAAATTGTGGTGCACACATGCTTTTATGGTAACAAGGTAGACATTCCTTTCTACATAAAAGAAACCATACTTGAGCTGCAGCACTCATTAATCCATCTATCCATCCCATCCATTCTTCTATCCATCTATCCATCCCATCCAGTCTTCTATTCATCCATCTATCCATCCATCCATCCATCCATTTATCCATTCTTTCATCTATCTCATTCATCTACCCATCTGTCCATTTGTCCATCCATCCATCCGCCCATCCATCCAACCATCCATCCATCCAACAGATATGTATTAATGCCAATGAGGTACAAGCATGTGTTAGGCACTTAGTTAACTTAAATAGTGAATAAAAAAGATATTAACGCTGTCTGCATGAAACTCCTAGTCCAATATGATGACAGAGAAACACACAATTGGATATATAATTACAATTTGGAAGAGGAGATAGCAAAGAAAACGGGTATGTTTTATGATAAAAAATAAAAGCAGGCCAAGCGCAGTGGCTCATGCCTGTAATCCCAGCACTTTGGGAGGCCGAGGTGGGCAGATCACCTGAGGTCAGGAGTTTGAGACCAGCTTGGCCAACATGGCAAAACCCCATCTCTACTAAAAATACAAAAATAAGCTGGGCATGGTGGCATGCGCGTGTAGTCCTAGCTACTCAGGAGGCTGAGGCAGGAGAATCTCTTGAACCTAGGAGGTGGAGATTGCAATGAGCCCAGATGGTGCCATTGCACTCCAGCCTGGGCAACAGAGCGAGACTCTGTCTCAAAAACAGGAAAAAAAAAAAAGAATAAAAGCATAAAGCATAAGGATTTCATAGAAATCCTGTGGAGGAGGAGATATTTAACGGGAGATTTGAAGGAGGCCCAAGAGTTGTCCATGTAAAAACAGAGGGAAAAATAATTATAGGAAGAAGAAATAGGGGCAAGAAAACAATATGGCACTGTTCAAGGACTTGGAAAGACCCTCCATTGTGGCTAGAAATTGATGAGTAAGAAAAAGTGGCCTGAGTTGAGATTGTTCAAGTGGGCAGATCAGATAGAGCCTTGAAGGCCTTGCTAAGACATTGGGATTGTACTTTCTCCAACAGAATAGAAAACTACTGCAGAGTTTGAAGTAGAGGGTGGGATTGATGTTATTTAGTTTGCATTTTAACAATTTTTCTTTCTGTTGTGACAAGAATGGATTAGAGCTAGACATAATTTATGGAAAGCAAGAATACTGCAGTCATCCATGATAAGAGATGAAATTAAGCATAAGAAAGCCTCATTTATCCCATCCGCAAAATGGGGAAAATACCTGCAAATAGGGTTGTTTGTGAAAAGAAACTGAGTTACTACACATAAAGTGTTTAGAACAGTGCCTAGCATATAAAACAGATTGAGACTGCTAGCTATTATAGTTATATATTACTATGGTCGTGATTATGTGGATTAACAAATGAGAATTAATCTGTTACAATCAGGTACAAGAAGTATCACCGCCCAGTTATTTGCCCAACAAAGGATATGAATAGACATTTCTCAAAAGAAGATGTACAAACAGCCAACAAACATATGAAAAAATGATCAACTTCACTAATCACCAGAAACATGCAAATTAAAACCACTAGGAGATACTACCTTACTCCTGTAAGAACACCCCTATTTAAAAAGTCTAAAAACAGTAGATGTTGGTGTGGATGAGGTGAAAAGGGAACACTTTGACACTGCTGGTGGGAATGTAAATTAGTACAATCACTATGGAAAACAGTATGGAGACTCTTTACATAACTAAAAGTAGATCCACCACTAGATCCAGTAATCCCACTACCGGGTATCTACCCAAAGGAAAAGAAGTCTTTCTACGAAAAAGTCACAAGTACATGCATGTTTCTAGCAGCACAATTCACAATTGCAAAGGTATGGGACCAGCCTAAGTTCTCATTGACTAACAAGTGGATAAAGAAAAAATGTGGTATCTGTACACTATGGAATACTTAGCCAGAAAAAGGAATGAAATAACATCTTTCACAGCAACTTTGATGGAGCTGGAGGCCATTACTCTAAGTGAAGTAACTCAGGAATGGAAAACCAAATATAGTATGTTCTCACTAGGAGCTAAGCTATAGGAACTAAGTTACGAGGAGATAAGCTGCAAGTAGAAGCTAAACTATGAGGAAGCAAGCAGTAGGAGCTAAGCTATGAGGAAGCAAAGACATACAGAGAGTGATATAGTGGACTTTGGAATTTGGTAGGAGGAGGTTGGGAAGGGGTGAAGAATAAAAGACTACACATTGGCTGTAGTGTACACTGCTCAGGTGATGGGTGCACTAAAATCTCAGAATTCACCACTATAGAGATCATCCACGTAACCAAAAACCACCTGTACCCCAAAAACTACTGAAATAAAAAACAAGTAATTCAAAAAAGAATCAATCTAAAAGAAATGATAATCTGCCCAAGTTCACGAGGCTAGTTAGTGGCAAGACAGCTTAAACACAAGCAGTCTGGCTCCAGAGCTCAGCTCTTAACTGTACTATTGACCTTCCAATGCACACATTAACTTGTACTGTATAGGCTTTTGTAATAGCATTTTAAACTTTAACAGTATATTAAAACATTTTTTCATGTCTATAAAAATAATCTATAACATTATTTTTAATACATGCAGCTTAATTTAACTGTATGCAGAGCATAGAGATTAGTTCCAGGCTTTTAGATATTATAAATAATGCTATGATGAACATCTCATTATCATACTTTTGAGAGTTATTTCTTAGGAGAGAGATTATTGGTCAATACGCATGAATATTTTAAGGATTTTGCCATGTGATGCTAAGTTATTCTCCAGAAATGCCTTACTAGTGTCTACTATTACAAACTTTTCTACTGATGCTTCTCTCCTGTCACAGATGCAGCCATGGAGCACCGTTATGGCTACTCCCAGGACCACATCAGTAATGCCTCTAAATGACTTGCACCCTCTTTCTTTCTGTTTCACTCATGGGTTTTTGTGGTGGAGGTGCTTCAGAGTGGAAACCCTTGGACCTCCGCAGATAGGCAATAAGAGAGGAGCTATGGAACATACAGGAAGATCCAGAGAAAAGGGGCAGCTTTTCTCCCAGCCTGTTCTGTGTAGACTTGCTGCCTGTTATCTGGTCTGTCCTTAAAAGCAGCCAGTTTTCTTTGGCTGGTGGGTAGAAGAAAGATTCAAAGTGGATCAGAGATTATCTCAGCCGTTGGCTAAAGATGATTTTGTATTTGTACTTTTCTGCACACCTTGCCACTCTAAACAAATTCACTCTGTAATAAACTCAGAGAACATGGATATTGAATAGACATTAGTGGCGTCAGCCTTATAGCCCTACTCTACCCTTGGTGGAGGCGGAGTGGGGATTTCCATTTTCATCCCTCAATTTTTGTCTTTTAACCTCTTTGATGTATGTCTCAAAAATGGCTGACCCAAAATACTAGTTCTAGAATCGCTGTGACTATTCTTGGATTTGAACACTTAAGAGTTTTCAGAATTTTTCATCTACACTCCTGTACTTTACTAGGAACTTTTTTTCCCTTTTAATGGCAAAAATAATGCTTTATCTACTTTTGACTATTTTCTTTCTGTCTGAATCCAAGGTTCTCAGAAGTAATCAAATAAGAATAGCTCTTCAAATTTTCTAGTACCTCCCTCAAAAGCCCTCAGGCATTACTTCCGAGAAAAAAATAAATACCAATGCTCTCTCATGAGTCAGAAAGTCACCCAGTGCTGAGGAGTTCTTTGGAATTTCTGTTCACGTTCTCTAAGTTATTCAAATGACAATAACGAATTTCTAAAGAAGGGAAAGTTTTTACTGATTTTTAAGTAAACAAAAAAATGCATTCAATCTGTCTATAAGAGTTACTTTCAGCCACATTTTGTTTTTCCTCTTAGGACAGGATATGCCCCTGCTCCCCACCGCCAAAAAAAATTACCAGCAAACTTTTAAAGAAGATGGCTTTTATTTAATTTTGCAAATCAAGGGAAATTGCTGAGCATTTCCAAATTGAGGCTGGATTTCTTGTTCTCTAATTTATTTTTGGCACTTGGAATATTGGTAAAAACAATGTTATTGGAGTTGTGTTTGCATTGTGCATACTTAGTGCAAGGGAATGAATGCGGGCTAAGGAAACAAAGATGATGAGGGAGCTGGATTCGCAAATAAATGGTGTGGATGCAATCACAATACTTAATGTCCAAGGCATAAACTTCCAAATTTACAATAAAAGGGAAAAATATCCACCACATAAAATTTCTAGATTGAGTAAGCCAGCACTTTGTGTGTGTGTGTATGTAAATATATGTATGCATGCATATCACATGCATTTCATGAAACATGTAAGTATTAAATAATTTGGACTTCAAAATAAAATAGCATCATCAGCACAAATCTATAGTCTCCCCATGCTGCAATAGAAGTGATCAACAGAGTAAAAAATTTCAAAAACAGCCAATAGTAGACTTAGAAAATAGAATTTTATCTATGTGCTGGAAACTTTAAGCAATTTCTACCCAAAATTGCACAGTTCTAATCAGTTTGAAAAAGGAAGAAAGTGGTGACTTAATCCCCAAATCTCTATCGGAGTTTTATGGATTGTAACATGGTGGAGTCTGTGTCATGCCTGTCCGTGGGAAGAGACCACCAAACAGGCTTTGTGAGAGCAACGAGGCTGTTTATTCCACCTGGGTGCAGGCGGGTTGAGTCCGAAAAGAGAGTCAGCAAAGGGTGGTGGGATTGTCATTAATTCTTACAGGTTTTGGGATAGGCGGTGGAGTTAGAAGCAATGTTTTGCGGGCAGGGGGTGGATCTCACAAAGTGCATTCTCAAGGGTGGGGAGAATTACAAAGAACCTTCTTAAGCGAGGGGAGATTACAAAGTACATTGATCAGTTAGGATGGGGCAGAAACAAATCACAACCGTGGAATGTCATCAGTTCAGGCTATTTTCACTTCTTTTGTGGATCTTCAGTTGCTTCAGGCCATCTGGATGTCTACGTGCAGGTCACAGGGGATATGATGGCTTAGCTTGGGCTCAGAGGCCTGACAGTCTGACCTTACAGAACTCCTCAGGATCACACTTCATTCCAAGGAGTGACGGCAGGTCATGAGGCTGAAGGTTGCAATCAGCATTGGGCTGTCATATCAAATATTAAAAGTATAACAAACATATACTAAAGAAAATTCACTGTGTATCTGAAATTCAAATTTAACTGTATGTCCTGTATTTTTATTTGCCAAATTTGGCAACCCTAAACCAGCGTAATACAGAAGTTTGCCTTCTGTAAAAGTAGAAAACTACAACCAGCCATAAGCCAAGTGCCAACAGATAAAAATGGTTAGGACTATGAAAAGATCCTGCAAATCATCAAAAAGAGATCAATCTCTGATTATCAAACAAGTAGGAAAGGATTTTAGAGACTGTTTAATTTATGGTTTCAAAAGACCCTAGAGCACACTCCATTTTATAAAACTAGAAGCAGCTGGTACAAAGAAAATCAAAATACATGACCTAGTGTTGAATTACCAAACAGGTAAAGTAAATGAAAATTTCTACTTTATTTAAAAATGAAAACCCACAGGTGTGTGCATATATTAAAGTGGAAAAGTATCAGTGTTCCTGGCTGCAAGTAATAAAAATTGGCTGATCACTGTAGACAAAGAATCTATGAAAAGCCTATTGAGAAGCTCAGGAAATCTTTAAGAGGGTTACTGGAATAGGGCTTAGAAAATTAGCAGGAGAAGGCTGGGCGCGGTGGCTCACGCCTTTAATCCCAGCACTTTCGGAGGCCGAGACGGGCAGATCAAGAGGTCAGGAGTTTGAGATCAGCCTGGGCAACACGGTGAAACCCCGCCTCTACTAATAATACAAAAATTAGCCGGGCATGGTGGCGCATGCCTGTAGTTCCAGCTACTCGGGATGGTGAGGCAGGAGAATCACTTGAACCTGGGAGGAAGAGGTTGCAGTGAGCCAAGATGCGTCACTGCACTCCAGCCTGGGCAACACAGCAAGACTCTGTCAAAAAAAAAAAGGGGGGGGAAGGAGGGAAGGAGGGAAGGAAGGAGGGAAGGAAGGAAGGAGGGAAGGAGGGAAGGAGGGAGGGAAGGAGGGAGGGAAGGAGGGAAGGAGGGAAGGAGGGAGGGAAGGAGGGAAGGAGGGAAGGAGGGAGGGAAGGAGGGAAGGAGGGAAGGAGGGAGGGAGGGAGGGAAGGAAGGAAGGAAGGAAGGAAAATTAGGAAGACAAAACGGAAGAGGCAGGAACACGAGGCCCACCCAAATCATGCCACTTCATCAATCAGCCTCAGAACAGTGAGCACCAAAGGTGGCCTGACCAGCAACAGTCACTGCAGCTCTGGGCTCCGGGCCCCACCAGGTGCACCTCCACCGAAGGGCAGTCTCTCGTATTCCCGGAACTACCATGTTGCTGCTGCTGCTGCTGATTCTGTCACCAAGAACTCTCTGCAGTCCCTGGTCCTTCCAATCTCTACTCCCAATTCAAACTGGGAAGGCTTCATCCCACCAGGCTAGCTAGGATCATGGCTCCACAATCCAGCTGTAGAAGTGAGTGGAAAAGCCAAACTTTGGCAATAGAGCTCTTCAATACATATTATATTTTATATATATTGTATATGTAAATATATAGTTATACAGTTATATATAATTATATAATTGTATTTTTAAAAGGTTATTTTAAAAAGACATCAAATGTCTCTTACAAACCTGATGATCATTATTTCTATCCATTTAATGTTTTATGTCCTTTTGGTGGTAATGAAACATTGTTCACGGTTTTATTTTTCATCAGGATATTAAAATATTTTTTCTGCTCACAAATTTTTTTCAAATGTGTCAAGGAAAATTCCCTCAAGAAGTGGCTGTGCACAGCAGAACTCAACATATTAGAAAATATTACTGATTTCTCTTAAACAAGCTGCCTAAGAGGGAGTGAATGATGCCTCTTCCTCACAGTAATAGTACTTGGTACAGTAAAGGGGCAAGGCTGGCAAGTAGAGGTTCCATCCATTATTGTCTCTGTAGTACATGTGCCGTAGGAGAATGAGAGCCATCAGGATAAAATGTGGCGTGCAGCCCATGTAAATCAACCAAGGTGAGTGAAAACGCTGGAGACACTCATATTTGTTTTGCTGGCGGTGTGCTCCCCACATCAGCCCAGAACTCATTATGGTCTTATTTATACAGCTACAGAGATTCCATTCAATGTGCATGGCAATATCATATTATGTCTTTAAAGAAGGAGAAAGTATTAGCTAAAGCACAAACAGGTCCTGTTTGCATTAACTTGAGAAAGACAATCATTTACAAGGAAAATTTTTAAAAAACAAAACCCAGATCCCTTCATAAAAACCACACTTCTGTGAAGATTTGGACTGAGAAATCTGAGCATGTAATCAGAGGCAGTTGCAGAGCTTAGGAGGCGTACGTGAAAGTCAAAGGTGAGGCAAGTTCCATTTATCTTGCAATGTCGCATTGGTCTCCCTGTAGAACCTCATCGTAATGCTCTGCCCTTGTCATGTTCTTTTTCATTTGTAGACACTTGGAAGAAGCCCTAACCTTATTATATCCATTATTACTTACTAGCTATAGATAATTCAATTTTTCAGTTCATCTGCCATTGCTTAGAAAACATCACATCGTTAGTATTTCTGTTTAGTCGCCACGTCTTGGTAGTCAGCACACACAAGCAACGCTGTGCAGCCACAGTCTCATGCTTCATCTCTTCTGTCATTTGTTAGTTTACACACTGGTTATCACACGTTCTCTGGCCAGCACCTACACATAGCAGTGGTTGAGAGCAGAGACTGAAGCCTGAACACCTGGCTTTCAAATCATGCCTACCTGGCTCACCAGCTAGGTGAGCTTGAGCAAGTCTCTTCACTTCTCAGAGCTCGAGATAAACGTCTACAAAAGGGCAATAATAAACATATCTCAAAATGCTGTCACTGGGGATAAATAATGTAATACTTTGTAGATGCTTATTATTCTTAATGTATAAATGATATATATGCAGTTGTCCCTTGGTACCCATAGGGGACTGGTTCCAGGACCTACCACAGATATGAAAATCTGCAAATGCTGCAGTCCCTGATATAAAGTGGCATAGTATTTGCATATAACTTATGCACATCTGCCCATATACTTTAAATCATCTCCAAGTTACTTATACCTAATGCAGTGCAATGTAAATGCTAGGTAAATCGCTGTTATAGTGCATTATTTAGGGAATAATGACAAGATCTAAGAGTTTGTACATGTTCAGTACAGAAGTAATTTTTTCTAAATATTTTTGATGTACATTTAGTTGAATCCGCAGAGGCAAAACCCTCTGATACGGAGGGATGACCGAATATGTGTATATATGAACTTATAAGATGAATTTATATACTTTACAGAGAGGATTTTCTCTAAGTATAAAGAATTTCTTTCTTCTGCAAGAATCCAGTTCTGAAGTCTTATCTAGTCATAACTATTCTTGAAAAATCCCCTGGGTCACTCATAGAGAACAGAATTTTAACAACTCTTCAGAAGTCTGAACTACTGATTTTTTCTCCAGTGTCAAATGAGATCGTTTCATTGACCAAATGTCAGATACAGTGGCTGACTCACAAATATCAGCAGCACAACCGAAAGACAGGAACCTCCATGGGAACGTAGAACCTAACAACGCCAGGCAAAGCGAATTCAAGTCCTCCATCTCATGCTAAGGCAGATGTCATGTTCTAAAATTCTCTGTCTTCGTCCTTCCTCTCTCTTTCAGGGATAAGTTTTAGTTGACTGGATATGGATAATTTCCATAATTCACACTAGTATAAAGATTAAAGAAGAAATGTGTCTGCCACAACAATGGTGCAAAGACTGTGTGCTTATGTTTTAGTTTGGACTCTTGTTTAAGGGTGTCTCTTGCACATGAGAGGTTCTATACTAGTGGATCTCAAAGACAGCATGCATTCAGTCACCTGAAAAGTCTATTTAAAATGCTGATTTCAGGCCTCCCTCACCCCACAGAGAGTAGATTCAGTATATCTGGGGCTGGCCCTGGCGTGATGGATGGCCACTGGAAAATGCTAGGTCAGAGGTCAGAGTCATGAAGTTCTCAGCATGTATCAGGGCCTAATTCAGGTCCATTTTGCATATCTGAAAAATCAAAGGGAATTATCTCTCACTAAAACTGGGGAAGGGAGGGGAGGGGGAGGGGGAGGGGAGAGAAAAACAACTATTCTTTTTTTTTTCTTCCAACTCGGAAAAGACCAAGAGCAAACATTGCATTTATTCATTCCAAAGGCTCCAATATGAAAAGGATTCACAAAAAGACAGCAGAGCTAAATGCAGTATGATGCCCTGGATAAGATACAAGCACAACTGATAGACAATAATGGATATGCTGGTGAAATCCAAGTAAATCAAGGGGCTTTAGTAAATAATAATGTACCAATGTTGATTTCTTAGTTTTGACAAATGTACCACGGGCATGTGACATA
The DNA here is from genome assembly GCF_000951045.1 of Mandrillus leucophaeus. NCBI lineage: Eukaryota > Metazoa > Chordata > Mammalia > Primates > Cercopithecidae > Mandrillus > Mandrillus leucophaeus. The sequence continues at coordinate 5,234,887 of NW_012101920.1, forward strand.
ACAGAATTCTCTGTATTATCTTTGCAAATATTTTTTTCTTCTTTCATTATGTATACATAATAGTTGTACATATTTATGGGGTACATATGATATTTTGATACAAGTATACAATGTGGAAGGATCAAACCAGAGTAATTGGGATATCCATCATCTCATGCATTTATCATTTCTTTGTGTCTCATTTCCATATTTTCTATAGGTCTAAATTTACTCCATATTTAAATATGGTAAAAAATATTTTAAAAACATGGCAGTAGACCCTAATATTCATGAGCATGAGACTGCAAGTCAGATGGATCACAGTTTGATCTGTAGACCTGTATTATGGGCTGGCTCAGCCCTCAGCAGCCCTGTGGCCTCAAGTTCTTCATCTTTTAAGTGGAAATGATAGTACTACCTGCCTCATAGAATAGTCATGAAGATTTAATGAGTCAGAATACAAAAAGTGTTTAAAATTATGCCTAATACCTAACAAGGACCTGTTGAATGATGCCTATTATTACCCAGCAAGTCAGCCTCAGTTTCTTCCTGTGTAAAATGGGGACAATAAAAGCATCAACTCACCAGTGTGCTGGGATGATCAAATGAAATGATGTGAGTAAACAGTGAGCACAGGGTCTGTACATAGAGCACTTTAAATAGAATTTGGCACAGACTAAGCACGCAATAAATGGTAGCTGTAATTACTATCATTAATACTAACAAAAACTGATGGGTGACCTGCCCCAGTTCTAGCTTCAAAGTAACAAGGATCTCAGATTTGACTTCATTAGCTCCTTGCAGGCCACTGCCTGGCACATGGATCTAAAATGGAAAGACGAATACACCATGGGGCCTGTATAACCTCTACCCTTTCTTTTTTCCAGCACGTAAGAAGTATCCCTATTTCTTTTTTTTCAGCACGTAAGAAGTATCCCTATCTCAGGGCTCAGGTTTTGACTGACCAAAAACAATCCAAGCTGACTTCGAAGAGGAGGGTTGCCATTGACTTGTGAAACACCCAGGGAAGGCTGACTCCAGGGATGCAAAGATGCTGCCAGGATCCATCTTGCTCCACCTCCTAGCTCGGCTCTCCTCCAGGATGGCTTCACTCTCAAGCTTTCCACAGTGGAAAAATACTGGCCAAAATCTCTAAGAGGTAGATTCCCCAGTGGCTCAAATCCAGAGGGGGAACCTCTTTTCCCTGAATTTGAATCAAAGTCCAGAGCCCCGTCTCAACGGCCCAGCAGGGATCCTGTCTGTCCCAGACCAATCACAGTGTTCAGGGGGATGGGATCACCGATTGACTTGGTTTGACCCACATGCCCATCCCAGGTACTGAAAGTGAGGTCAACTCCATTCAAACTAAATGGACTGAAAATATGAAGGGGTGTTTTGCCAAAAGAAATTTGAGATATTGCTGCCAAACTAAGAGGTATGGGAAGCCGTGTGACTCTAAACCAGCATACGTTCACTATAATCATGTGGATTTTGTAATTGACGATCACAGTTGGCTGAGCAGATGTAGAAACTCAGGAAGAGAAGCGTTAGCCATCCTGCTGCCGGTCCTCTCCAGCTAGACTGCAGAATCCAGCTGCCTTCAGAGTCAGGCATGCACATGTACAGACCTCCCTGGCTCTTTTGAGGGACACAACTTTGATTCAATTCAACATATATTTATTAAGCAATTATAACATGCCAGGCACTCTATATGTCCCTGGTTACAAATTAGGTGCACTTTATTAAAAGAAATAGAGTCCACGGTGAGCCCCTGAAATATTTAAAACAGTTTTATTGAGATATCACTTCCATACCATAAAACTCATCCACGTTAGGCCGGGCACGGTGGCTCATGCCTGTAATCCCAGCACTTTGGGAGGCTGAGGCAGGTGGATCACAAGATCAGGAGATCGAGACCAACCTGGCTAACATGGTGAAATCCCATCTCTACTAAAAATACAAAATATTAGCTGGGCGCGGTGGCGGGCACCTGTAGTCCCAGTTACTTGGGAGGCTGAGGCAGGAGAATGGCGTGAACCCGAGAGGCGGAGTTGCAGTGAGTGGAGATCACGCCACTGCACTCTAGCCTGGGCAACAGAGTGAGACTCCATCTAAGGAAACAAACAAACAAAAAAAACCTCACCCATTTTAAGTATAAAATTCAATAATTTTTAATAGATTTATAGTTGTACAGCCATCACCAGGATTCAGTTTCAGAACATTCTCATCACTCAAACACTCATCATCATGCCCATTTAAATTAATCTGCGTTCACACTCCCAGATCCAAGCAACTCCTCATCTCTATTCTGCCTTCATAGATGTGCCTTTTCTGGACATTTCTTATAAATGGAATCATATTTTTGTATGTGCTTGGTTTCTTTCATTTAGCATTTCTGTTTAAGATTCATCCTATAAATTCTTTGTTGCAGATATCAGCATCTTTCTCCTTTTTATGGCTGAATAGTGTTCTACTCTATGGCCCTACTGTATTTATTTATTCATCAGTTGATGGATATTTATACTATTGACACTTTTGGGGCATTATGAATAATGTTGCCACAAACATTTACATGCAAGTCTTTGTGTGTATATGTTTTTATTTCTGTTGGGTAGTTATCTAGGAGTGGAATTTCTAGGTCATATGGCAAACATTCCTAAGTCTTACTGAATAAAAATTAAAATATTTATTGCCTGCCCAACTTTCCCAAAAATTTAAATTAAGCCTTCACTCCAAACAAACCATATTCTTGGTATTATATACATCACCTTAATAAAGGTTAGAATCTTTATGGACCAGCCTTTCAACAAAGTTAAACAAAAGTAGCACATTCTAAACAAGGTGATCACATAAGTAGTCTGATCTTTGCTTGTATCACTTGAGGAAAACTTGTGATAAACTAAGTTATATCCCAACACTTTATAGAATCTTCCCCCCTTTTATTTCTAATTTTTCTACCCTCCACTCCAAAAAATGAACACTCTCTTCACCCACACATGAGGCATCTCATCTGTTTCCTCCTCTTTCTTCTTCTCCAGTCCTTTACTGTGTCCTCTATAGAGCCTCTCTGACTTGTCCCTGTGCAGGGCACTGTTTGCAGAAACCAGGGACATGCCTCTAGATCTTCAACGCCAAAACTTGCGCTCAGGAAAATAATTGTCCAACCAGTCATCCCATTGAAAAACTATTTGTAAGCCAGTTTATCTCACGGATCAGTGGGAATTTAGCTTTAGTAATTTTGTCTATAACTGAGTCATGATACCAGTGGGTCAGTCCAGATAGGCTAGGTTCTAATGTAGTAACCAACAATTCCAAAATCTCCATGGGCACTGCGGGTAGGCAGGGATCTCTGCTCCTATCAGTCACTCATGGCTGAGGCGCAAATATTGGTGACCTTCCTACCTCCAGAGCTCTAGCGGGTCTCCCACTGGTAACTAAATATTTATCCCAGAAGTAACACTTCTGCTTGCAGCTCATTGGCAAGAGTCAGTCAACAGCCTCACTCAATCACAAGGAAGCCAGGAAGAATCCTACTACATGCCCCTAAGATAGGTCAACAGGCCGTGTTTGAGAAATAGGAGGAGTGACTATCCTTCATGGCCATCAGTTTCTCCACAACACTTGACACTTGTAAAAATGTGGGTGTTTAAAAGTGGGGCATTTGTAAGAAAAGAAAAAAGAATTGGTATAATTTCTTTCAGCCCATTGGCAGGCTGCAGAACATTTGTATGTAATTCACATGTTCACATATTGAAATTTTAAATGTTTTGAGTAAATCTCTTGTTTAAAGAAGAATTTTGGTAAATCTTTTTCTTTCTTTTTTGAGAAAAATTTGCCCCTAACTATAAATTCTCAATTTATGAGCTTCACTAACATGGGATGCATCCAGTCGTTCATAGAGTCAATGAATCACAAATACTTAGCAAGCGACTATTACCTGGGTTGCTCCTCCAAACTCCAGGAACAATTTGTTTGTGTCACATAATTGGAAAGTCTTCAGCTGAGGGTCTGACCACCAAGGATCCCTTTCTTTATGGCCTCCCCTCTGCCCTCCCTCACACCTGCTTTGTCCAATTTCTGCTTCTGTTGAGAATCACGAGCATTTCCCGGGGCCCAGCACCTGCTGTTTCACACATAACAGAAGACGCAGAATTGCTCTTACTAGCCCTCTTGGAACAAAAGGGGGCATCTCAGTGTTCCCAAGAGTCATCTCCACCTCAATTATGACACATTAATGCACATCACAAAAACAAGTTCACATTCCTCACACTGTGGGACAGGCCTGTTCTCCCCAACATGCAAGACCAAAAATGGAGAAGGAATAAATTCCCAGAGAAAACTATGAGTGTTAGGGGAAAAAAAGGAGACTAAGAAATGGTTGCTCTCAAGGCAATCAATATGTGCTCATAAATTTACGTTATTTGAGGATCCTAACTCTCTACTGTGATACTAAACCATTATAATATTGTGTGCCTGCTGCCTCATAACATTTATCTAAAAAACACAGAACTCTTTAGTATGTAAAACAAGAAGCCAATACCTACGGAGAATTTTTTTTAAAAAGATGATTATGAAAGATTATTGTTCTTAAACTTCAAAAATGTAGAGCATCATCAAGATTATAGTGATGGCATGAATTTTTAATCCTCCTCATTTAAATCATGTCAAATACAATGCAAGGTCCCCGAATTGTAAAATTATTTCACCCAGATTGTTTCACCAAGGTATCATGACTTGACACAAGCCACATGTCATCACTCAACCTCCTTGCTTAAAGAAAAAAAATTCAGAAATTAGAGTCAAGCCCTGTCTGACACAGGAAACATTTATTTTAGTGGTCTTCAGAGTGCTGTACATAAAGTTTTTCAAACCATGGTCATTAGACTCCAATTTATATTTCTGTTTTTACATTTCCGCCTGTAAAACTAATTCAGTCTAATCCATCTCTTGTGGATGATTGGGAAACCTTCAAAAGATAAATACTGACTGTGGTGAAATGTAGCCAGAAGAGGAAGCAATTCAAATTAATCTCACTAAATATCACCGTTAGTGAGCAATGATTTATTTCACTCACTCAGAAGGGAGGATTTTTTTACACGCCTCTATAACTGTTCTTTGATATTGGGGCTAGCCCTAGTTGACAAGAATTGTTTCAAGAAACAAAAACAGCACCAAAGCTAATGGTTGTTTTCAGTGTAATCTTGGGTTTACCCAGCCCACTTGAAAAGCAGGTCTTACCAGAATCACACTCGAAAATATAGCATTAGAGATCTTAAATTAGTATTTGTTGTCTGAGCAATGCTTAAGGTTAAATAAATATAAAAACTCTCAATTTATACATGTATTTTAGGTGAGATGAAAGGCAAAGTATACTTTATGGCAAACCAGAATGTCAGGTATGTGGTTTGAACTCGACCACTTATGTATTAAATGATACCAGGTAAATAACATCAATTTCTTCCTATTTAAAATAAACCCAAGACATCTACTCTCATAACATCTGCTTCACACAACAGAGAAAATAAATTGTACACTATTGATAGTGTTTCCTCTCCACCAAGAGAAGGAACAAGTTGAACAGACAAAGCACTGAGGTCAGGGATCTTTTTCAGGTTTAAAATTCCCCGAAGCTCTGTGCACATGATGAGCTCTGGTTGATTTTTACCCAACACCCAAGTTTCTGTTGCTACTGCGACTTCTCGCCAGAGGTTCTGATTTTTGGTGCATCAGCTACAGCAGACATTGGGACCTACACATAAGTAATTTTGATCACTGAGTCATGTTGGTGAATTCATAAGATGAATTTGTGTGAACTTCAGGATAAAATATAAGTGCACAGATTGATAATTTATGAGTAGGAGCTTAGCAGATGTTTTCAGAGCTGTGGGGATGAGGTCCAGGGGCTGTGAGGTTTTATATGTGACAATCTCTGATCCTGAGGGTCTGAGTCATTTTAACTCTCTAAATCTCCCGTTCTCTGTGGTCAAATTGAAGACTAATAATCTGGAATAATAATCTATAAAGGAATTGCCCTGTTTGTCCAGCATCTCCGCCTTCTTAAGGGAAGAGTACCCAGCCTACTCCCCTGTTCCAGGGAAATCCCTTGCCCCTCATGCCCAAGGCCATCTGCCCTTCACGAAACTCCACCTCTGACCACAGAGACATCATGTACCCAAGATGAGCCAATTGGAGGCCTTCTCCAAGATGTTTAACGTAGAAAGTAAGAAACGAGAATAGCATCTAATGAGTGCCACCTGCTCCGGGTATACCCCTAGCTTCTCTGCTGGAAGCAACAGCAGCAAACAAAACTCGGTTTGTCAAATATCAATTCACAGAGGACCCTTTTGCCAGAAATCAATTTATTTTTTACAAGATGAATAAATTTACCACTTTTTGTCAAGGAGCTATTGAAGATGTTTACCATAAACTATTACTGGATGAGATGCTATCAAGAATGTCTGAATAGTCCTACCGAGTTTTAGTTGAAAGTTGGTTGTTTTTTTCTTCAGAGAAGCAGTTTAGGAATGTTCATCTCTGTCTCTGCAGCTCCCTATTACCCAGCTGCCCACCATATACCTTTGGCCTCAGTCCCACAAAGTGCCAGGAAGCCAAGCCAAACTTGGTCATAATAGCACAGACCTATTATGACCTAGTTTTACTTCCCTTTTATACCAGTTATTAATCAAAGTCCAAGCATCTCCATGCATCCTTCATTTTATCCCCAGAGGGTGGGTGCATGCTCTGATATGGTCCAATCTGCAACTTCCAACTCCTGTCCTACACTGGAACTCATGGTCTGTTATCAGAAAAATCACCCCGACTCCCCATCTCTTCTTGAAATATTCTCTTTTTTCTGGCTCTAACTAACTTTACTGTAATCAAAATACAACTTCTCCTGCACATACCAGGTTCTACCAGGCCTGTGAGTAAGGTAGTTGTCCTTCTAGCTCTTCATAGCTCCCTCACAACAATTTGTTCCACCTTCTTCCATGAGTAAATGCCATCTAAGATGCAAACTCATATTCATCCTTGTTGCTATCTCCTAGAAACATGACATCCCCCATTATTCAATGAAGACTGTGGCCCAGAGGCCTGCATTTTCATTTCTCCCATCAGTTCCCTTGGGACCTTAAACAACCACATAGGCTGATAATCTGAATTCATACATACCACAGTGTTTCCTCTAGTTAACCTCAGTCTTGCACTTATATAATTACACTATTAACTGCATCACTGAGAGCCATACCACCTCAAAACAAGTCAAATCTTAATTCCATGGGTCTCACTTGCTAACCACCACAATCTATCTTTCCAGTTCAGTTTCTCTCTAGTATTTCTATGCAACAATTCTCTAACCCTACTGAGACATTGATATAGTTTGGTTGTGTCTCCACTCAAATCTCATCTTGAATTGTAGTTCCCATAATCCCCACACGTGGTAGAAGAGAACTGGTGGGAGATAACTGCATCATGGGGGCAGTTTCCCCCATGCTATTTTTGTGATTGCTATTTTTGTGATAACGAGCAAGTTCTCACAAGATCGGGTGGTTTTATAAGGTGCTTCCCCTCTTGCTTGGCTCTCATTCTTCTCTCTCCTGCCACCATGTGAAGGAGGACATGTTTGCTTCCCCTTCCACCATGACTGTAAGTTTCCTAAGGCCTCCCCAGCCCTGTGGAACTGTAAGCCAATTAAGCCTCTTTTCCTTGTAAATCACCTGGTCTTGGGCAGTTCTTTATAGGAGCCTGAGAATGGAATAATACAGGCATCCAATCCATCCTCTCTGCTACTTTTTTATCTTACATTTTCATGTTCTCACTTCCATTCTTGTCTAGTTTAGCTCCCGTTGCCCCACATTATAATCACTTGCTAGCTGCTCTATCTCTTTCGCATTTGCATGAGAAAACCACTAGATGGGTAGTTCACTGCTCCATATTTGGGCATAAGGGACTGACCAGTTGAGCATAGCCACTCTTTGGGCTCCTCTCCTGCCACTCTCTTTTCAATCTCTACATTTTAACTGCTTCTATCCCTAGACTTCTGAAAGTAACCCAAGCATCCCAACCTGCCCCAATTCAGAATCTATCCATTTTCTCTTCCCTCTACTTGGAGCAGTCTGCAACATTCAAATGCTCTTACCTGGCTCAGCTTCTCATTCTTCAAATCTCTGCTTTAACATTTTGCCCTTTTTTCATTTTTAGTTTTATTGTGATGAAATTAACATAAAAGTAAGCATTTTAAAGTGAACAATTCAGTGGTATTTAGTACATTTAGTGCAACCAACACTTCTACTTCCAAAACATTTTCATCACCCCAAAAGACAACCCAGTGCTCATTAAGCAGTCCTTCCTCATTCCCACCTCCCACCAGCCCCTAGAAATCACTGATCTGTTCTCTGTCTCTATGGATCTGCCTATTCTGGAATATCCTTCCTTTGATAGGCTTTCTCTAAGGATCCTCAGAGAACAAACTTTATGATTCCCTATCCTCTCCTACTCACTGGTTTCTCTTAATAGCACATATTACTATCTGAAACCTTGTTATTTATATACTAGTCTGTCTTTTCCTCTAAGATGTGAACTCCGTAAGCAAAGATCTTATTTATTTTTCTGTTCTCAATGTTTGGAATGGTGGCTGGCATAGAAAGTTCTCAATACATATTTGTCAAGCGAATAAAGATAATCTTATGAGGTGGTATAGTCTTAGATTCTATTTAGTTTTCAGGTAAGTAACAATACTAAATTTAAACTAATTCAGGCAAAAATAAGTAAACATATGAGGTGACTCTCTCCATCATCATTATCATCGTCATCATCATCATCATCATCATCATCATCTCAGGTCATTTTCTTCATACGCATGGCTTCCAGATGAATTATGTAAACATTACCAGTTTATTTTCAATCCACCCATTCACTCTTCTAACCACTCATCCATTCATCCACCTACCCATCCATCCACCTATCCATCTATCAATCCAAACATCTGCTTCACCCATCCATTCATTAATCCATCTAACCATCCATCAATCCAACAACTTATTTATTGAAACCCACTTCTATGTTTAAGCACTTTTATCAGAGCTGTGCATGAAGCAATAACTAAGACTATATCAGATAAGACGTTTTTCCCTCCAAGTCACATAAAATATGACCAAAAAGTGAGAGATATGTAAGAGAAAAGGCTTCTAAGTTGAGGAAATGATGAAAACAAATGTTTTGATGAGTAACTGTGCTAAATGTGTTTAAAGAACAGCAAGGAGTCAAGTGTGACTGCAGTAACACAAATAAGAGGGAGATAAGTAGGACATGTGGTCAGAGAAATGGCAAAGGGTAAGGTTACATAGGGCCATATAGGCCATTGCAAAGACACTAGATTTTGTTTTGCTGGAAATAAGGAGCTAGTGAAGAGTTTTAAGCAGAGTAACAGCATGACCTGACTTACATTTTAAAAGTTTCACTCCAGCTATTATGATGAGATGTAGGCTGCAGGTAGGCAAAAGTATAAGCAGCAAGGTCTGTTAGGAGATGATGGTCAGAGTCCGAGAGAGATGCAAGTGGTAGGATGGAAGCAGCACATGTGTAAGCAGCGGGTTTTTGAACTAATTTTTAATGTAGCTAATGGGATTAGCTAATTTTAATGTAGTCAATGGGATTAGCTAACAAATAGGAAATGAGGAAAGAGGGAGGTAAAAATCCCTTGGGGTTTGGGCCTGATCAATGGAAAGGGATGAGTTGTCATTTACTGAGAAGGTGAGATATCTGGGGAAGAGGCATATTTGGTGGAGAATCAAGATTTCCAATTTTGTCATGTTAAGTCTGAGATGTCTAATGATGCATATAAGGCAGTTGTGTACATAAATCTGGAACTCTGGGAACAGGTTAGAGCATGGGATAAAAATAGTTTAAACATAAAATGAAACAACATATATTAAAAAATTTGTACATGTTGGTCAGACCCGCTTACTCTTCTGCTCAACTGTGCAATAGTTGCCAACCTGAAAGAAACTTCTGAGTCTTTATGGAGGCCTCCAGAGCTCAGTTCCTCTTTGACCTCATCTCCTATACTCTCCCTCCATCCAGCCACACCATCCTCCTAGATGTGTCTTATCCTGGCAAGCATGTTTCTTCCTAAGCCTTTTTTGCTTATCTTCCCATACCTGGCATGCTCTGTCCCCATATATCATCTCACCTTACCTCATCAACAACTTTAAGTCTTTACTCAGATGTCACTGTCTTAATGAGGTCTACCTAGATCACTCTACCAAATTTTTAGGCTACCCCCACTGCGTTGCATACATCTCCTTCTTTGGGGCTTCTATAATTTACTATTTTCCATCTCTTAACATATAAATATCCTACCAACTCCATGAGAGTAGAAACTTAGTTTGTTCCATTACTGTATTGCAAGTGCCCAAAATAGAAAACCCTGGATCAACATTTGTTCAGTGAATTGAATGAATAAAAGAAAATACTGCCCTTTGGGTGTGACCTAGTTTGGCAAGTATTTCACTTTTCTAAAATTTTGCTTCCTTCTAGAAACTGAGACATTTTCAAGGAGGTTCTCTCCTATTTTCTTCTAGGAGTTTTATAGTTTCAGGTCTTACATTTAAGTCTGTATTTTGAGTTGATTTTTGTATATGGTATAAGATAAGGATTCAATTTTATTCTTTTGCATGTAGATAATCCAGTATTTCTAACACCATTCATTAAAAAGACTGTCCTTTCTCCACTAATAACCTTGACACTCTCATTGAAGATCAGTTGATCATATATGTATGTATTTCTTGGCTCTTTATTCTGTTCCACTGGTCTATATGTCTGTCTTTGTGCCAGGACCATGGTCTTTTAATTAGAATAGTTTTATTATATATTTAGAAGTCAATAATTGTGGTGTTTCTAGCTTTATTCTTCTTTATCAACATTGCTTTGTCTATTCTTGGTCTTTGGGAGTTCCATAGAAATCTTATGATTGTTTTTACTATTCTGAAACACTGCCATTGGGATTTTGATGAGGATAGTATGGAATCTGTAGTATGGATTAGATGTAGTATGGATGAGATGTCTTTCCATTTATTTGTGTCTTTTAAATTATTTTTTAATCAATTTTGTGTCATTTTCAATGTATAAGTCTTCTACATCCTTGATTAAGCTTATTATTATGGTTATTTGTTGATATTATAAATGGTATTTTCTCAACTTCCTTTTTGTATTGTTCACTGTTAGTGTATAGAAATATAATTGATTTTTGCAGGTTGATTTCATATCCTGTAATTTAATTGAATTTATTAATTCTAAGAGGGATTTTTTTTTTTTTTTGTAGATTATAGGGTTTCCCATACATAAGATTATGTCACCTACAAGGAGAATTTTGCTGGATGCCTTTTCTTTCTTTTTCTTCCCTACTGCTCTGGCTAGGACTTCCAGTACTATGTTTAATATAAGTGTTGAGAGTGGGCATCCTTATCTTGTGCTGATATTAGAGGAAAAGCTTTCAGTTTTTCACCACAGAGTACAATATTAGTTGTATTAAACATTTTCTATGGTCTCTCCCAATTCAGACTTCTAAATTTAAGATCCAGAAGAACAATGGGGTATAAGGGAGTTTGACACTGAAGTCAAACTGCCTTAGTTCAAACACGGTTTCTATCCATTAGCTATAATTTTCCCTTCTGTGGGTTTCTTTACCTGAAATGTGGGTAAAATAACAATACATAATATCAGCCAGGAACCAGTTAGGAAAACAGAAACCATACTAGGTATTACAATTATGGGGATTGAACATGGGGAGTTGGTCATACTCAGGGTCCACTGGGGCTTGTGAATAATTGTCAAGGTCCTGACACACAGTAAATGTACTAAAAATATAAGCTATGGGTACAAAATAGTTAATGACATTGTGCCTTACATTGAGGTTTTGTCATTTCTGTTGTTGGATGCTTAAAAATGAATTATTTAGAAAGAAAAGGGGAATAATTCAATTGGGGAATAATTCAAATGACTAATAATTAAAAAAAGGAAAATTGAGATGAAGGAGTAGAAAACAGTTATTCAACTCACTCATTCTTTGCTTCCAAAAGAACACTTGTGAGGATTTCTACTTAAGAGCAAAGAAAAAGAAAAACTAATTTGTGCTGTCAGAGTCAGCCATTATTTTAGTCCCACAGTCCCCTGGTGAGCATACGGTATTTTTATTACAAAAGTTCATCACTAGTGCTTACTCAATAATTAGATAATCCCCATTGCAATCTATTCTAATCATGCCTAAAAAAAAATTCCTTATTGCATCTCCACATATGTCAATAGCTTTCACAAACCATAAATCAGTAATATATTGCTGGCATCAGAGTTTTAAGCAATTAATGTTAATCAATATGAAAACAAAAAGATTGATGTGGTTGGGCTTTTTCTTTCTCTACGTACAATAAAGAAACTGCAACTCTATTTATTTGAATTAGTTCAACACCTTTTTATGTTTGTCATTAACTGAAATCACAATTACTGTCAAATCATCATCATGATCTAATGATTTTCTACAAATCTAACTTTGCATAGCACATAGTATGAGATTTTGAGCACGTCTCTAATATTATAGTTCATGTTCTTAGAAAGGACCATGCTAAATTCTAGTAGAGAACAAAGACTCAAGGGAGACGTTAATTTGAATAGTTCCAAGACACCTTATGGTATGCCAGTGTGGAAGATATTGTAAAGCATAGTGTTTTAAATTACAATAATACATGCTCTTTCAGATTAAAATATAGATAAGATTATGGAGAAGCACCCCAGGCAACTACCTATATTCAGACTGTTAGTCTTGGCCCTGACACGGGGAAAGACAATATATCTATCAAATCTTGCACATGGCAATGTTCTTTGATAGCCCTCTTGGAATAGGCTGTAGATTGCCTGCTGAGCATCTCCTTACTCCTTTCTCAGTTCCGGACAGGATTCTTACTTTAAACAGGTACGCACCTCTTTGCTGTGCAACCCATGTACTTTGGGTAAGATGGCATCACTCTCAGCGTTCTAAGTGGACTTTATTGGTGTAAAGATCCTCTTGCCAGAGATTGGCTTAGGACCCGTCATGTGGCTCATATCTGGCCAATAAAACATAAAGAGACATCTCTTAAGAGAGTCCTGAGAAGGGTTTTCTTTCTCCTAAGAAGGAACCAAAGGGGAGAAAACTCTCTTTGCTTCTAGACATTGTTTCTGTAGATGTAAAGGCTGCAACTTCCGCAGCCATCTTGCTGAGAATAAATTCAGAATAAAGATGGCAAAATGGAGCAAGAAATAAGTTAATGACCCTGAAGGCCTCCTTCTGAAGTTGCTATTAGAGAGATAATATACTTCTTTACTATTTAAGCTGGTTTGAGTTGGGGGTTTTTTTCACTGCAGCCAAAATGCCATTAGCCGAAATCTAAACTGGTATAATTTTCACTTTATTAAGCAGCATATCCTCCCGCTATGTTTTTTCCTATACTCATTTTAAGCCTTCCTATGAATGAATAGACTTAATTTATTCAACTGTACTATTAAAGCCAATTCAAATGTCATCTGGTCCTTGAAGCCTTCTTCAGATCTGCCAAAATAACTGGCTCCTTTTTCTGTGTTTTTGGAGCAATAGTATCTACATCTACCCTAGAATGCATCATTCTGCATTGTAATTATTTCCTGCCTCCCAATATCATTTGATTTTGACTACCTTAAGGTAAGACATTGTTTCCCAGTCTTCTTCAGATTATCAGGTACTCCCACGATTCCATTACTTAGGAGATTTTCAATACTTATTCTAGAATGAATAAATAAACAAATGCATGAATGAATGAACCTCTAATCAGATACCCACAACTCTCCATACACCTTCCCTTGCCCTTGCATTTTTGAATTTATCCAGCACAATATTCAGCTCTTTCTAATTATACCTCCCTTCTGTCATTTGAAAATGTGTCACTTTTTCCTACACTTATTTAAGCCTTCCTAAAACATCATGAAATGGTAACTGAAATGCATGTATGCCATTAAGTAAACATTATCAGACCTCAAAGAACCCAGTGAAGGCCACCAACATTCCTTGAAGAATTAAAGATGAAATGGACTAGGTCAGCATTACTAATAATGCATTCCTCAGAAGAATTATCTTTTAAGATGTAAACAGGTGTTTTTTTTGGATAAGAAGCTCTATAATCAAGTAAATTAGAATACACTGTGTTTAAAAAAAGTAAACAGGTTCTTAAGTGCAGAATTGCTTAGGGCTTACTATATGCCAATGGCTCTAGGAATCTCTGAGAGAGATATAGTATATATTTTCAAAACGTATTTGAACATAGAGTCAATTTTTCAAGGTACAACTATTAAAATACCATAACAATTATTTAAACACAGTTTGAAATACGTTACTAGATCCACTGAGCTTTGACTGTTACACTCTGCTATTTTCCTAAAAAAGAATTCAAAACAAGACATTATCTTTACAAAACTTCTTATGTATTTTATATGTTTATATTATTAGGTTTTAGTAGCAACCTTAAGAGAATCATAAAATCTTGGATCTGAGAGGAAATCTTAAAATCCTTAAGATTTTACATTGTACAATATGGGGAGTGATAATTGATTATGTTTATATTCATGAACCCCTTCAAAAATCTGATGAAAATAGCCCAGCCTCACTCCAGAAAAATGCACCTACACAGAAAAGTTACAAGAAGTTCACCAACTTTTTGATGATCATTCATATACCCCATGTTTTGAATGTCTTTCCTCCTGTCATGACTACTGTATATATTGAAGAAATTTAGGTCCAAAAGTCATACAGCTGTCAAGATCAAAGTCAAGATAAGAATTTGGGAATTCTAGCAACCTCTCTGCTTGTTTTTAGATTCAGTCTAGCTGAAAATAATTTTTTATAATATTATTTTTGGACTCTATCAGGCCTCTCTGCTCCTCTAAAGCTGCTAGTGCAATTAACTGAACCTACCTCAGTCCATCACTAAAGACAGTGTGGTTGATCAGTGTTTTCCAACGCCTCAGGCAGTTGTCCTAAGATTAATTCCCTACTACTGTCATACTATAATTATGCCACTATTTCCATAATTCAGTTTTTTATATTCATTTCTAGCTAGTGAAGTACATTAATATGAATGTTCTAGACCTCCTACAACATGCAAAGTAAAAATAAAGAAGGATTCAGAAGTCTGACTGTGGTCACAAATTCCAGAATAGAAAAAACATGAATGTTCGTAGCATGCTTCTTTGTAAATAAGTTTGATGACCCTTGCTGAAAAAAAAAAATTCATGAGTAGAAAATATTGCTAGTGATAATTACCACCGAAACTTTATTGATGTCTATGTGTCTGTATATAGTTGATAGATGATAGATAGATATAGATAGACAGATAAAAGTGGCATGTGTAGACATTAAATGCTTTAATGTTTATGAAATGTTATTACTATGGACAATGCTCATGAATACTAATGAATGAAAATCGCATGCTTTTACTCAAAATAGAGACCATAAAATTAATTTATTAAGCATTTATTAAGCAGAACATAGGATGGCACTGTTATGAGCTGATACTCCAGTATTGTCCTAAAATTTCAGCTTGGGGAAAGAGTCCCAAGCAAATGCAACTGCCTTCAAATAGACCTACACAGTGTTAACATTTATGAGATACCAGAGCCATGTGTCAGGTACCCAACTAACCACTGTACATGCAATCTTTCTATTGAATCTTTACAATACCTAAAAAAGGTGTCTACTTTTCACTCTCTTTTAACAGATTAGGAAGTGGAAGTTCAGAAAAGTTCAATAACTGGCTCATGCTCATATGGATAGTAATGGTGAGAGCTTGGGTTTGAACCCTTGACTTTTTGGTTCAGGATCCTAAGCTTCTAACCATTGTACATCTTGCCCCTAGGTAACTACTGGCAGTCTGCAACTATCTAGGGCCAAATGCAAGCTCCTGATTCACATTTTTATTTCCCCTACATTTGTTAGCATAATCAGTCACTTTTGTTGAAAGATACTCTTCTCAAAAGCCAGCTATTACTGAGTTTTTCCACTTCATTCAAACTCTTCATTCAATATTCATCATCCTGGTTTTCCTGAGTCATCAATTCCTTCACCTATGCATGCATATATTATGAAGGACACTATGCAAAGCACAGTTGAATGAAACATGGCCCCTGCCCTCAAGAAACTTGGAATTCAGAGGAAGAAGAAACAATTAAATCAATTAGTACAGTACAACTTAAAATGTCAGCACATGGGTTACAAGATCATGGAAGAAACTTACCCAAATTGCCTTGATGTGTAGGATGGAATTGCTGAAGGAACTGTTGCCTGAGCTGAGTTTTGAAGAAGAGTGACAATTTGCTGAATAAAGAAGAGTTGGGGCTGGGAGTAAGCATTGTAGACCTAGGGAACAATATGCATGAGGCCTAACCTAACAGGATGAATTCTACAAATTATAACTAGTTCAGAGCAAATGAATTCTGGAGCATGGGTGCCCTGTATCTGTGTGCTTTTATGCATATGTAAGCTATGGTTTAGCCTTTACAAAGCCTTAGGATGCTGCCCAGAAGTTCTCTCTGGGTCTAGCTCCCAGCTTCTCTCTCTAATATGTTGTGAGTGTGTGTGTGGTGTGTGTGTTTTGAGTATATGCCTGTTGCAAATGTATATGCATGTGTTCCACATGTGCAGAACCTGTGAAAAACTTAATTCATGTCCTTTATTCTCACAGAGAACTCTACATCATCCTACACATCTCTTCTGGCTCTTTCCTCCTTATGAGGAAGGCCGTGAGAAACTTCCTTCATGATCCTCCATACCCTTTGTATCACTGTATCCCATTCTCTCTTCTTAAGAGAAGCAGATGGGATGAACAGACTATGATTATTACCAAAATAAATTATACTAGCAACTGTCAGTCCCTTCCTGGGCCGTATATCTGTAGCAATGAAAAAGATATCTCTAGTGTCCCTGTTCAATATCCCTATGTTCATAAATTTTGCTTTCTCAATTTTTAATTTCTACTAAAACAGAAACTGGCTCCTCGATATCTCCAGTGAGACAAGAGATTCGAGATTAGATGCCACAACATACCTCAAAAGTATATAAGCAGGTAGAATATTCCACCCAATCTCAATTCCTTGGGTCCCTCAGTCTTGGCCAATCTCCAGGGTCTTGGCTATGGACTTTGTGTTCATTCCCACGGACAAGCCAGTCACCTAACCCTGGGAGCAGAACCACACAGACCACTGAAGAAGCTCACCATGAGAAGAGCTCTGTAATGTCTGTATGTAACGTACATAGGGAGTAATCTGAATGTGGCACTCTGTAATTTTCTCTGTCTCCTTGGAATCTACCATTTCTCTCTGTAGTTCTTTCAAGGTACAGTCTGATGCAAAGAGAAGAGTCATCCCTGATTTGACTAAATTCTAAGACTAACCCCATGAACTCTGTTCCTCTTCTTACATACTTAGCCTTTTTAAAATGAAGTCTTCTATGAGACAGAGAAGCCCAGGATACATCTTCCTGCTTGAATGATTTTTAAAAGACAAAAAAATGGGTAGAGGAGACGTAAGGAATAAAAACTCTTCTTCAATTACATATGCCTATGTAGATTGTTCTGGTTATGAGATCACACTTTTCATGAAAATCTCAGAGGACTTGATGTCCTCTAAAAGGTTAAGAACCCCTGATTGAGAGAGATCTTGAGCAATGGAATAAAAATTCTGCTTCTTCAGAATAAAGTGGATGTGCATATGTCATCTCCCCTCAGATAAGTTTGATGCTAATTGCTCATTCAGGTATGAATCCTTTCCATCTGACACCACTGCTGCTTCCTGATGTACCTGCAACTTTTGTGATTTTACTACCCATGCAAAGAGTCGCTTGCCGCCTCCAGCAAAAGACACGAGCTATTTATTGCCTCCCTTTACAGATGCTGCTGGAGATCACATTTAACAATACAAATATCACAGAATTGTCTTTGGATGTCACAAGCTGCCAAAGTGTAGTTCAAACCAGAGCCTGATAACCTACTTTGCAAAACTCTATGCTAGTGATTTTACACACATTCCAGGCTTACTTAGACAGGGCTAAAATGGAACCTAGCTTTTAGTAGTTATACTCTTTTGTTGATATCTAAACAGTAGTGCTTATCTCTTGCTTTGTGACTTATCTCACAAGTATGTATAATTGCAGTATTTCATTACTGGAAACAAACTTCAACACTTACTACAGCATGCAACAATGCAGTGAGCAGTTCTATTTGGGCTGCAGATGTACCGCAAAACAAATGTAATCTTGTCTTACCTAAATATTCATCTTTCATTTTGGAGGAACACACACAGTCACATGCACACACCACTTCTAGTGCTTGCTTTGTTCTGAGTTAACTGTAGACATATCTAAAACTTTCCAGGTTTGCATGGAGCTGTCTACCAGACGGGAAGGTGAAGGTAGCGATGGCAGGTACAGTAGGACAAGATTACCTGAGAAATCCTGGCAAGCCCCTTCACCCCTCCATGCCTCAATTTTCTCAGCTTTAAAATTGGAATAATAACAATTTCAGAGAGTTGTTACATGAGGATTAAATCAAATGAGTTAATCAGTGTAGAGTCTTCAAACCAGAACATGCCACTACACAAATGTTCATCAGTAGTACTGTTATTATCTCACAAGTGGGCGCAAGAATAGCACCTTATAGCATGACAGGGCTTCCCTCAAGTCAGACGGGTTAGTGCACATCAGCATTTAGAAGCATTTCCACATGTGTGAAAATGATGCAAGTGCTAACTGTTGCTATTTCATCTCCTGGAGGCATTATTGTAAAGACAGTGTTCAAATGCACTTGTTGTATTCACTGACCCTCCACTATCGATTTTGTGGACTTATGTGCATTTTGGACCTTTTTGTTACACGGCCAAATATTGTGCCCGGTGAAGAGGCCAAGGTTGGAAATTAGGACAAAGGAAAAGGAAAAGAGAAAGAAACAGTAATCGATACAAGAGGCACTTACTGAACTATTTTATGACTGATTAGCAAGTGTAGCTTCTTCTGCATTCTCTGTTTTCTTCCTTCAGGGAATTTTCCATCATTTTAGGCTGGTTTAAACTGTGTCCAATCACTATACCCAAGCTTTCTAAAGAGATAGGAGATTCTCTTTTTATTATTTTTGGTCAGTGATGTTCCAGCTTAAACTAATTACCAGGAGGCCCAAGGTGCTCATTCACTCACTTTTATATGAAACTGCAACACTTTTGTTTTCAGTTGGGAAGAAATTTAAGGTGTCTGGATTTGAAAAAGAAACGCTTCTAGCTAGTACCCATCTATACCTGTAGTCATAATGATGATGACAACAACATCAACGCAATCCAGGCATCACTTGGGGTCCCACATCCCTCAAGATCTGGGCAGTGTTGCTCCCAATCCAATGTCACAGGCTAACGGAGCCTTCAAGAGTACTTGTCTCACCTATATGACTGCTAGTGCCCATTGGATTCTGCTCTCAGCATCCCATTCCCAACCACATATGTACAACCTTTGGTAAACCCAGAAGTTCCATGAAGCATATAGCTCCACTGAGGGCTTTGACCTTCCTTTCCTCTTTCCATCTCATATCTTCCTCCTCTCTCACTCTCATGAGCTAGCATTTTCTCTCATCTCACGCTAGGAGATATTGCTCCCTTCTTGACAGATTTGGTGTCAGCCAAAATCCATGTTCCGGCAACAGATGCAACTAAGAGAATAAAAATATCCTTGATGCATTACATTCTTTAAGTTCTTACTTCAACTTTTTGTCTATCTCATTTAAAACGTCCATTTTATGGTTTAATGACACCATTAAGTAGGTGTAATCACTATTATCATTCTCACTAATCTTGATACCAGTAATTCTCAACTGGGAGCAATTTTTCACCTACCCTACCCCTCTGGCAACATTTGGCAATGTATGGAGACATTTTTGGTTGTCATGGATTGGGGGCAGGAGATGCTTTAATGGGTAGAGGCCAGGAATGCTGCTAAACGTCCTACAATGCATAGAATAGTCTCCCAGCTCCAAAAGTCAATAGTGCCAAGGTTGAGTAACCTTGCTTTATGCCTATTGCAAAACTCAGCCTTAGGTTAGCCAAGTCATCCAAGGATACAAGCATGAAAGGGCAGAGGTGAGGCTCTACTGGTTCTAATGGCTTTCCAAATCCAGGCTCTCATCTATGACATAAGCTACCTGTCGTAGTTATCTATCACTAAGAAGCAATATTACCAGAAACCTAGAAGCTTAAAACAACATCCTGTGCACAGCTTACCAAGGTACTCAGAGTCTCACAAGGGTGTAATTCAGGTGTCAACTGGGGCTGTGGTCCCATCTAAGGCTGGGATAGGGAAGATTAGCTTCCACAATTAATTAGTTATCAAAATTTATTTTCTTGCCACTATAGGACCAAAGTCCACAGTTTCTGCTGCCCCAGTTCCTTGAGGCTGTCCATGATTCCTTGCCACAAGGGGCTCCCCAACATGACCACTTGCTTCCCCAAAGATAGTAAGGGACAGACTCCAGTATGATGTCATGTAATCATGTACAGTCCCATCATCTTTGCTGCATTCTATGTGTAAGAAGCAAGTCACAATCCCCCCTACACTTAATAGAAGGAGATCACACAAGCTCATGAACACCAGGAGGTGGGGATGGGACCATCATAAAAACCTTTCCACTGCACTGTTAATGGTTTCACTACCTTGAAGATAGTTTCCTTCCTGGGTAGCAATTTCAAGAACTGTATCCTCACAAATGTGTACGCATCCATCAATTCTTACAGACCTCGATGAGTATGTACAGAAGGTCTACTGTAAGCGTGAAGGCCCCGTGCTGAGGGAGGTGAGCATTCCTGACACTGACTTAAGGCAAACACAGCAAACGTAATTCTGGAAGTTGGCTTGATGAGGTCGTTGGACCACTGCACTGAATCCATACCCCCTGCTACAGTGTGAAGATGATGATCAACAGAGCCCTTTAAAAAACAAAAGAATTCAGACTGTCTCATGAAAGACAAACAAATTCATTACCTTAACTTTGAATGGTACACAACTGATTCCTTCCTCTAGCCCCTTCTCCTGTCTCTTCTTATCCTGTTCTTCCCCATAGTTACTTTTATTTATCCTTCCATTCTATTTCTTACTTTTCCCACCCAGGCCCTTGCTAGACACTCATGAGGGCTTTCAGGCATAGAGAGGTCAGAAAATTCAGAATGAAAATGCTACAATTATTCCAATAATTGTCACATATATTAATTGGAGACTTTGGGTGCAAACAACAGAAATGAATTCTGCCAAAGTTAAATAGGGAACGAAGGAAAAGGTATATGATGGCTCAAATAGTTGAAGCAACCAGCGTTAGAGTAGAAAACTGAGAAACTCATAGCTTCAGGTAGGAGTTGACTGACTGCTTTCTAATGGCCGTGAACACAGTGCCTGACAGGTATTTTTTCAACCTTGCCTCCCCTTTCCTTCCCTTCATTTAGAATTCCCAGTGTCTTTTTTTTTTTTTTTTTTTTTTTTTTAAGATGGGTTTTGCCATATTGCCCAGGCTGGTCTCAAACTCCTGAGCTTAAGCACCACCTCAGCCTCCCAAAGTGCTGGGATTACAGGCATGAGCCACCGTGCCTGACCCCCAGGGTCTATTTTTCCCACCTTTGTGCCTATGTATACCAAATGTTTTGCTCCCATTTACTAGTGAAAATATGTGGGTTTTGCGTTTCTGTTTCTGCATTAAAGCATATAAGATGATGGCATCTAGCTGCATCTATGTTGCTGCAAAGGACATTACTGCATTCTTGTTTACGGCTGTGTTGTATTCGGTGGTGTATATGTGCATTTTCTTTATCCAATCCACTGATGAGCATCTAGGTCAATTCCACGTTTTTGCTATCATGAATAGTGCTATGATAAACATACTAGCGCAGGTGTCTTTTTGTTAGAACAATTTATTTTTTTTTGGGTACATACCCAATAACGGGACTGTTGGGTTGAATGGTAATTCTATTTTTAGTTAAGAAATCTGCAAACCACTTTTTTACAAGGACTAAACTAATTTAAATTTCCACCAACAGCATCCAAGTGTTCCCTTTTCTAGACAACCTCGCCAACATCTGTTGTTTTTAACGTTTTAATAGTAGCCATTTTGAAACGACACCCTATTCAATAAATAGTACTGGGGGAACTGACTAACCAAATGCAGAGGAATGAAACTGGATCCAGTTTAACTCTTTCTTGGGGCTAAGAGCAGTGGTTTGGGTACTCATGCCAGAGACTTGGTTCTGAGGTTTGCTCAACTGCTTAAAGGACACATGACCTTGTGTAATTCATTAAGTCACTCGGTGTCCTCATCTGCAACACGCAGATGGAAATAACCTCCTGTATCAATAGAGCTGTTGAGAGAATTAAATAAGCAGCCTGATATGTTGTAAGTATTCAACATTCAATATATGCTAGAAATGTCTCTTTCTTTTCTCTTTTACTAGATGTTTGCCTTCAATTCGTGTACTATTTTTGGTTTTGGCTTTCATATTCTCACACAGTTTTTTAAAAGCACCCAAGGGTAGCTTCAAGAGTGTGTGACCCACAAGTCATTCAGGGCTCCATGCTCAGAAGCACCCCTTGTTTGGTTGAATGCCCTGCTGTTACTATCTTGAAATTCTTAATTTTTTAAGGGGCTTCACATTTTCAGTTTTGCTCTTTATTATTTTACACAGCTATATTAGGTTGTCCTTGCATTACTATAAAGAGACACCTAAAACTGGGTAATTGATAAGGTAAAGAGGTTTAATTGGCTCGCTATTCTGCAGGCTGTGCAGGAAGCATGCTGCTGACATCTGCTTCTGGTGAGGCCTTAGGAAGCTTAAAATTATGGCAGAAGGGGCAGGGAGCAGGCACATCACAAGGCAAGTGAGAGCAGGAGAAAGGGAGTGGGGAGGTGCCACACTCTTTTAAACAACCAGATCTCACTTGAACTCAATATCACTCATTGCTGTGGGGAGAACACGAAGCCATTTGTGAAGAGTCCACCCCCCACGACCCAAACACCTCCCTCCAGGCCCCACCTCCAACACTGGGGATTACATTTCAACATGAGATTTGCAGGACAAACACCAAAACCATATAAAAACCTATGCTCTGGCTGGGTGCAGTGGCTCATGCTTGTAATCCCAGCACTTTGAGAGGCCAAGGAGTCGGATCACTTGAGATCAGGAGTTGGAGACCAGTCCAGTCAACACGGTGAAACCCTGTCTCTACTAAAAATACAAAAATTAGCTGGGCTTGGTGGTGGGCGCCTGTAATCCTAGCTACTTAGGAGGCTGAGGCAGGAGAATTCCTTGATCCCAGGAGGTGTAGGTTGGGTGCAGTGAGCTGAGGTCACACCACTGCACTCCAGCCTCCAGCCTGGGCGACAGAGCAAGAATTCACCTCAGGAAAAAAAAAAAAAAAAAAAAAAAAAAAAAAACTATGCTCTCAGACAGTTGTCAATCAATCCCCAAGGTGCAGCTATCTCATAACACTTGTAGCACTGTGATGGGCAGGATACCTTTTTGGAGAGTGGAGACATCCCAGGACTGAAGACACAAGCCTCCTGTCCAGCTCTGAGCAATACAGCAATGCAAGGACAGGGCACAGAACAAGTGTGGAAAAGTTTCTCTTTTTCTGGAACTGTGGGCAGAGAAGGGATCTCAGATCTACCTCAGGTCAGCAGCATAGTTACAGCAAACCTCCATTTCACTTTGTTTAGAGAGGTTACAGATAAAGTACGTTTTTGTTTGTTGCTTGTTTTATATTGTATTGTTTTGTTACCCAATTTAGATCTTGCTTTTTTATTAATGCTGCTTGATCACAACCTGTGGTAATTAACCAACCCTTTGGATGTGGCTTAATTTTAATTAAACAATGCTCCAATTCTTAAAAGGCTAAATGTTTGTTTCTCCTGCAACTCTTATCACAAGGCAATTTTGTAGTACTTTATATAGATTTTCTGAGAAATTGCTTTATCAATTTTTCCCTGCAGCTGTACACTGAATCTGACTTGTATTGCTAGCTGTTGCTTTAAATTAATTTCCTAATTTTTCCAGTTCTTTCTATTTGGCTAGTTAGTCCCTACATTAAATTTCTTCACCTTGTGATTAACAATTAACAGTACTTATGACTGTTCCATGGCTATCAAATTGGCCTTGCTGGGTTCCACATTTATCTTGCCTTAATGATCAAATGTGTTTGGTGTAAGATTTTTTTTTTTCTTGACTTCAGCTTTCTATATTCTGGGATCTACAACTCAAGCTGTGTCCCTTTAGCCTCTTACATCATCACCAGCAATAAAGATTTTACTGTCAGGACTTGGCTGACAAATTTGCAGGCTCTTTATTACTGGTGATGATGGACTATAAGAAGCAGAAAAAACACAGCTTGAATCTCATTCCCAGCTTGAATTTGCAAGGCTGGCATTTAGAAAAATGATGTTGTGATTTCACAAACCAAGAAAATATGAAGATGCAAGTCGGAGAATTAATAAAACACCTTCCCCCATCTTCTTCTGAAATGGCTTTGGTGAAGTCATTGCACAGTGTGGATTTGGTCAAGTCTCCACCAACAAAATTGAATGTTTACATAATTCACGTGAATTCCTCTCACCTCAGGTACCTGCGTAACTTCAGCTAGAGGCATGTGAAGGACTGAACTATCTTACTCCATGGCAAGAAATTTTCGTGTTGGGTTCCAAGGGTACACCAGAAAAATCATGCTTCAGTGGAAACCTAAGCATTGTCTAGCCCAGAGAATTATCTACTCTATGGGAGCTATTTTACAACTCTGTAAATGACAGATAACTAATAGCAAAGCAAAATAATTCTTGTCTATAGACATCCAAATTCTGCCTTGTTCAGCAGTTCAACTGACTTCCTTCTCTCATTGCAGAAGGAGCTGATTTTGCCTCCATTTGCACTTTCGGTTCAACATTCCTTTATTTCAGACTTCTCCTTTCCACCAATTATAAGATCCCCCAGGTTTCCTCATTGAGTTAAAATATCTAACACATGTTCATTTTATCTGAGTCATAATTTTTTTTAATTATATTTTAACAATATTTAATCGCTGTAGATAAACTGTAAAATTATAGTTCGATAAAGTAATAAGGTAAAGTACTGCTAGAAAGTAGTTGAAGGCCACATTTGGGAGTCACTACACATGGTTTCTAACGCCAGATTTTTTCTTTGCTATCTGGGCAAATTTAAATGCTTCTAATTTCGTTACCTCATATATAAAATGTAGATAATAATAATATCTACATTGTGGGTAAATGAAATAATACAAATTACTACACATTTTGATTAGTCAGTATTATGTGTTATTATGTTTATAATATTAATTATCCTTATACAGAATTTAAAATGTACTGATGCATTATTTAAACATAATCAAAATAAACTTGTTAATTGCTTAAGAATTCCAATTGAAATATTTTTACTCTACTCTTGAGCTTCTAATATAGTGCATCCCATCCCTTCAAAAAGGAGTGATTTGTTTCATAAGTATCTTGTCATAAGACTTACAAACTTTCTGAGCCACTTTAATTATTTACCTGCATAGTGGGTGTATATATATATATACACACACACACACACACACACACACATACACACAGAGTGTATATATATCACATATATATATATATATAGATAAAATTCCAGATCAGACCCAGTTTCTGCCTTTCTGTTTCTGAGAAAGTAACAAGAATCTAAATGTATATTGTCAGCAAACTCAGATGTGACTAGGATCCTGGCAGGAGAGGAAAGCACAGAAGCAGCCTGCTCCACTGACACTGATTCGGCTCCTGCCTGAAGCACCGCTTTCTGGCTGTGCAGCCAAAGCCACACGAAAAAAGAAAGGGGAGGTCCCAAAACCTCACCCACCGTGTGGACACTGCTGTATCTCAGCAATATGGATTGAGAGCCTCAGGGTCATTCATGCATCCTTTGAAGCTGGTATTACACTTTTGGGAAAAGAGCCTTAAAAAAAAAATCCAAGCTATATATAGAGACTTAGGTACAAAGGTATTTACCACAGGACAATTTCTGACAGTGAAAAATTATAGATAACCTTAATACTCTACACAAATAAACGAAGATGCTTCTTCCTTAGGATGGAATATTACTCAGCTATCGTAAGCCAGGTTTTTCAAAACTGTTAATAATATGAAAAATTCTCACAATGTTAAATGTAAAAACAAACATAAAATTATATAGTCTATGCCTCCTATTTTGTAACAATTCACACACACACACACACACTCCAGCAGCGCACGCACGCCAATGTGTGCAAAATGCACAGAATGAAAAGTTAGAGCAAACTGACCAAAATATTTACAATTATTAAGTAATTATTTCTGTGTACTAAGATTGTGGGGATATTTCCATTTTTCCTTAGGTCATTATGAATGGTCCAAACTTTAAACAGTGAGCATGTGTTACTATTATAGTCGATGAAAAAAAGTTATTTAAAAAACAAGAACCTGCAGGCCATATTAATAACCGTATTCAAAGCCTACGGAAGTTACCACTGACAGCTGAGGACATCATGCAAAAAGAACAGGAGAAGGAGAAGGGTTGTTGCCATCACCACAAAAGTCCCAATGTGCCACCTCTATCAGCCACATTGTCAATAACAGTTGGGGTTTTTTTTTTTTTGTTTTTTTTTTTACCAGGGATTAATTTCTGGCAGAAGACTTAATTGAGCTAAATATAGATTCTGTTACAAGCTATTGTTTTGTTTGCATAGCCAGCAGTCTACATTGTTTCTAGAGGACCTTAATGTGCTTCTACCTCAAGATGACCTTTGAAGAGTTACCCTTTAGTAGAAAGAAGTACAATGGTCACCAAAAGTGGTTATTCCACAACCATCAAAACAATATTAGACAATTTTGCATTCATATTTTAGTCTTATTCCTGATTTCTGACAACCCTGATGTTAACAGCTTTTAGAAGTTTTAGATGTTTGCTTTATTCTCTCTTTCACACCATTACCAAGAATTCATTATCAGATAACTAAAGTTTGCACATTTTAAAGGATTAACACAGTAAATTTAAAATTTTCATTAAGCTGCCCTACTGCTAAAATGTACAACTTGATTATGTACAAAATAATTTCAATTAAGAAGGTAATATATTTTTGCTGTGGTAACAGAAAGCATTTGGAAATAAATTACCTATGTTTATCACGCAGCGAGTTAAGCTATTATGTACTCAGAAACAAACAAAAATAAAGCTTATCATATATATACACACACACACACATATATCCTTTTAGAAAGTTATTTTATGTATGCAAATGCAAATACCCTTGTGGTTGACAACTGTAATTAAGGTTTCTCTCCAGCCTTCAAAGAAATAGTGTGTTTCCCTCTCTTCCCGCAAAGTAGTTCATCCAGTTGGTACACCTAATTGAACCTGAAATTTCATACGTTCCACAAGATCATGTTAATCTCATCATTTTCTTCCTCTCTTAGCTTGGTTAAAGGCAAAGAGTTTATTGAGAGAAGCTGTGATTGGCATGTCTTCTGCTGACCAATTGCAATTTCCTCTCCTTGTAAACTCTATTTAGTGTTACAAAAACAATTCAAAGGCAGATTGTAGATGCCAGGCTTTTCCTCTGACCTTTAAATCAAATTTAGAATTTCACAGGGTAGTATGCCTTCAAGCAAAATCTGTCAGCTTAATAAAGTGGAAATTTTCTGCAATAAATCTGCAATAAATTTCTACCATTCATGAAGAAAGGTAAGCTTTACTTATTGTTGAATAGTTCTGAACAAGGGCACAAGCTTCTTGGGTGAAATAAAAACAAGTGCTGTTAAATGTAAGAACAACTCTAAATAATGAAAGAAAAAGGGTGAGTGGCATAAATATAATGAGAAAACGAAAGAAACACAGAGGAAGAAAAACACGATTGAAGAAAAAAGATGACAGAATTACAAAGAGGCAAGACCAAGACAGGAACGACGGGGAAACAAAGAAGGGACACAAGGAAAAACAGCTGATTAATTTTTGTCTCATTTTGCCAATGAGTACAAGATCATTACAATCGTATGATCTCCTGTGTAGGATACACAAAATCACTGTTTTGGGGGTGATGAACCACAACTGTACTTTAATCCTTGCTGAGTCTCCGTGTGTGTTTGTTATAGCACAAAATGATCTAATGGCTTATTCTATTTTCCAAACAAGTAAATGCCAAGTATTTGCTAAGGAAACTAAGGTCAAATATATACATTTGTTTTCTCTAGTTTCTAAAGGAAATCCTACTGATTCCCACTGACAGAGGACCACATACATTTAAGAGACCAACAGATATACCCATTCGCAAAGAAGCTGGTAACAAATCACCAAAACAAACAAATTAAAAAACCCCAAAACATCACAGATAAACTATCACACAATTAAAATACTCTCCAATGCAAGACCTCTTCCTAGATGTGGATTGATTGACTTGCTCAATATTTTTAAAACATTGAATTAGCTGCCAATACACAAAAACAGGGGAACTCATGGTTTTAAAAATCCAGATTTCTCAGCTCCTCAAAAAATCAGAACTCTAGCAGCATTCCTATGTACTGATGATTAACTGGAGCATAAGCTGCTCTTGCCACAGACCCCCACATTACCCACTGCCATCCTTGCACCTGCTCATTTG
This sequence comes from Mandrillus leucophaeus, assembly GCF_000951045.1. Lineage (NCBI taxonomy): Eukaryota > Metazoa > Chordata > Mammalia > Primates > Cercopithecidae > Mandrillus > Mandrillus leucophaeus. Next base: position 5,263,592 of record NW_012101920.1, read on the forward strand.
GATTATTTGTTTGAGCACTGCTGTTGGTGAAATTTACAACTCTCACTATTAAGATGATTAGGCTCGGTATTAGTTTCCTATTGCTGCTGTAACAAATACCGCAAACATAGTGTCATCTAACGCTACAGCTTTATCATCTTACAGTTCTGAAGGTCAGAATTTCAAGATGGCTCTCACAGGGCTAAAATCACAGTGTTGGCAGAACTGCGTGATTTCTAGAGGGTCTCAGGTAAAATCCATTTCCTTGCCTTTTCCAGCTTATGGAGGCCACCTGCATTCTCTGCATGCTCATGTCCCCTTCCTCAATCTTCAAGCCAGCTGTGTAGCATCTTCCATGTCTCTTTCCCTCTGACATTCCTGCCTCCCTCTTATAAAGACCCTTGTGATTACACACCTGGATAATACAGTATAATCAAAGCTTCTTGTGCTTTTATTTTTATTTATGTAATTTTTTTTTTTGAGATGGAGTCTCACTCTGTTGCCCAGGCTGGAGTGCAGTGGTGTGATCTCACTTCCTGTGCTCTTTAACTTCATCTGCAAAGGCTTTTTCACCACATAGGCATAGGTTCCAGAGATTAGAACATGGACATCTTTGAGGGGCCATTTGTCAGCGTGCCACAGGCTCCATCCTCAAAAGAACAAAGAACCTTCAAAAGCCATACATGTTGAAGGCATTGGCTCACACATTCAGGAAAACCAAGACAAATAACAAGGCAAACGTTGTAAAGGAATATCTCAGACATAGAAGCATAAAGAGGTTAGAACACAGGTTTTTCCTGATGCTCCCTCCACTTCACTATACCATTTACCATTTCTCTCTTAAAATGTATTTCGACACAATGTTTTCTTCAAATTGCAGCATTCTTCACATTGAGAACAAGTTTTCACACCAAGTCATTTGCCTGTCAGTGGAAGATGCATGAAACCATCTTTGTTACCTCTACCCTCTTCTACCTTCTACGTTTCTACTGATTACAATTAATTAGCCCCTTTTTGGGCACCAGTGTTGTCCCAGGCATTGTGCAAAGTTCTGTCCAACTTTACAGGGCTCATTTTGTCTAATCTTCACAGCAGGAGATTTATCTTACAGATGATACTTAGGCCCAAAAACAGCTCATTGACTTGTCCAAACCCACACAGTTATTAAATACAGTATGGCTTGGCCTTGGAAGTCAGATCCTCTTGGTCATCAATTTATAACAACTGATTTATGGCACTAATTTATGATACTCTGGTCAACTATGCCCATATTCTTGTTTGAAAGTGTTTGTACTAGATGGAGAATTTCATGGAAATTTTTAAAAATGGATTTGAATGTTTTAAATTGTTCACCAAAAACAGTAAATAATCAGATCAATTTCCTCTTAACTACGTTTTGAATAAGCTCATGGTGCTGCTTTGGAGAAAGCAAACAGCCTGAAAACACCTTGAGCTTTGGAGAAAGAGGGGAGAAATACATTTTACTTAAGACAGGACTTTAAATCAAATACATATGAGGTTATGAAAGAAAATGAATTAAATAACGTGACAGTGAGATGCTTCTAGTGCTGTCTGGTGGCCAGTGAAAGGTGACTCCTTGGTATGTTTTTGCCAATCTGTTTGCATTTTCCTTGGCTATGTTCTTTCCATGACCTTGAGATAGTCATGTAGCCTTCTATCTTGGTGTTTTCGGTTAGACATCTATCAAATGAAAAGTATTATTTCAGCCCCTGTTTTCTTAAATGGATAGAGAGTAACTCAAAAATGAAAATCTGGACCTGAAAAATCATTTAAGAAATAATTCTCAAATTTGCCTCTTCTCTCCACCTACACCACTACCTCTGTAATCAAGTTAATCATCTCTCACTTACTGTGTGCCTTAGCTTCCTGACTGGTCTTGGTGATTCCTTCCATTCTTGTCCCCAGCACATCTGATCTTCATATTGCCACTGGTGCAACCTTAATACAATTACTGAACTCTTCCATTTGACACACCGCAATGGCTTCCCAGTTGCTGTCTAAATAAGAGTTACAGGGCATAACATAACTTACCTGTTTATCTGTCTCCCCGCTAACCACTTTGACCCCATCATCCCCAAGTTTAACTAACCCCTTTGACTTCTTCTCCTTCAAGTTTAACTAACCCCTTTGACCTCATTTCCTCCAAAGTTTCCCATAGGTATATGCCTTTGTCAAACATGCTCTTGACTAAACATGCTCTATTCCTACCTCTCTCACTAACTGCTTCTCATTCTTGCAGGCTTTGATTCTCATAGAGGAGGCTTATAAAGAAGTCCTAATACAGAAATATCATCATAGGCTTTCTAGGTTGACCTAATATTTAACTTTCTGCTGTACTTAGCAAATAGACACTTAGTTGTTTCCATTTATCCAACCTCAAATCCTGGGCCATTAACACATTTATGTAAATGAAAAGATCCCAACTCTTACTGCAAACACTTAGGGGAGATTATTAAAAACAAACAGGGCTATTGGCCTGTAGTTTTCTTTTCTTGCAATGCCTTTGACTAGATTTGGTATCAAGATAGGTAGGGCTGGCCTCATACAATAAGTTTGGAAGTATTCCTTCTTCAGTTTTTTTGGAAGAATTTAAGAGGGCTTGGTGTAAATTATTTAAATGGTAGAATTTAGCTATGGAGCTATCTAGTCCTGGGCATCTCTTGGTTGGGAGATTTTTTTTTAATTACTGACTCAATATTCTTATTCATGATTGGTCCATTCCAATTTTGTTTCTTCATGATTTAGTCTTGACAGGTTGTACATTTCAAAAAAATGTATTTGTTTCTTCTGGGTTATCCAATTTGTTGGCAGATAATGGTGCATAGTAGTCTCTTATAATCCTTTATATTTCTACAGCATCAGTTGCAATGTCTCCTCTTTCATATATGATTTTATTTGTTTTAGTCTTTTCTCTTTTTTCTTAATCTAGCTAAGGGTTGGTCTATTTTGTTTATCTTTTCAAAAAAAGAGCGTGGTGTTTAATTTTTACATATCTGTGAATTTTCCATTTTCCCTTCTCTTTTTAATTTCCAGTTTCATTCTATTGTGATTAGCAAAGATACTTGGTATAATTTCAATTTTTATTAAATTTGTTGGGATTTGTTTAAGCCCAGACATATGATCAATCCTGCTATGTGTGCTTGAGAAATATGTACATTCCATGCTGGGTGGAATGTTCTGCATATTTCTCTTAGGTCCATTTGGTGTATAGCTTTGTTCAAGTTTGCTGTTTCCTTGTTAATTTTTGGTCTGGATAATCTATCTGTTATTGAAAGTGGTGATTAAAGTATTCTACTATTATTATATTTCTGTTTCTCCCTTCAGCTATGTCAATGTTTGCTGATATATATTTAGATTTATATGCATAGCTCTTATATAGGTGCTCTGATGTTAGATGCATATATATTTATAATTATTACATCTTCCTGATTAATTGACCTTTTCCTTTATCATTATGTATTGAACTTCTTTGTCTCCTGTTACAGTTTTTGATTTAGAGTCTATATTGTCTATGTGTAGACACCCCTGCTCTCTTTTGGTTACCACTTGCATGGAATATCATTGTTTTATTCCTTCACTTTCAGCCCATGTATGTTTTTAAATTTAAAGTGAGTCTCTTATAAACAGCATACAGTTTGATCTAATCTTTTTATTCATTCAACTACTCTATGTCTTTTCATTGGGAAATCTAATACATTTATATTTTGTTTGTTTTGTTTTTAGAGACTTTATTTATAGAAACATTTTAGATTTACAGAAAGATTGGGCAAAAGGTAGAGCTTTCACATACCCTCTCCCACTCCTCCGAATAGTTTCCCTTATTATTAACAGCCTGCATTAGTTCAGTGCATTTGTTAAAATTGTTGAATCAACAGTGTACATCATCATTAACTAAAATTTATACTTTACATTAAGGTTTATTTGTGGTGTACATTTCTATGGGTTTTGACAAATGTATATCATAAAATGCATTCATGTTTAAAGTATATTCCTCAAAATTTTGGTGATATTTAGCTATGTTTAATTGACTTATAACAACAGTACAGATTTATGAGGTATATGTAATATTTTGATGCATGTATACAATGTGTAATTATCAAATTAAGGTAATTGGCATATCCATCACCTCAAATATTTACCATTTCTCTGTGTTAAGAATATTCAAAATTTTTTTTCTAGCTCTTTTGTAATTATTGTTAACAATAGTCACCCTACTGTGCTGTAGAATACTAGAACATATTCCTTATAACAATGATACTGGTAAACAACCTTTCTCCATCTGCCCTTCCTCCATTCCCTTCCCAGCCTCTGGTAATGATTATTCTACTCTCTACTTCTATGAGATCAACTTTTTCATTTATGGGTAAGAACTTACTATCGTCATTTTGCTAATTGTTTTCCATCTGTCCTGTAGTTCTTTTGTGTATCTTTTTCTCTCTTGTTGTCTTCTCCCTTGTGATTTGTTGACTTTTTGTATTAATAAGCTTTGATTCCTTCTCTTTTTCTTTTGTGTAGATTTTATACATATTTTCTTTGTGGTTACCATGAGGCTTACATAAAATATCTTACAGTTAGAAAGTCTATTTTAAGCCAGTAACAACTTAACTTCAATCATATACAAAAACTCTGCACTTTTACTTCCTCCCTACAACACTTCATGTTATTTATATCATAATCTATATTGTTTTATATTGTGTATCAATAACAAATTTTTGTAGTTACAGTTATCAATACTTATTTTTTATTTTTATACTAGAATTAAAAGTGATTTATATACCACCATTGCAGTATTACAGTATTCTGTGTTAGTATACATACTAAACTTTACCAATGAGTTTTATACTTCCATATGCTTTTGTGTTGCTATTTAGCAACCTTTTTTTCAACTTAAAGAATTTCCTGTAGCATTCCCCTTAAGTGCAGGGGCAATGAACTCTCTAAGCTCTTGTTTGTTTTGGAAAGTCTTTATCTCCCCTTCTTTTTTGAAGAAGAGATTACTAGGTATAGTTTTTAGTGGTTGGCAGTTTTTGTCTTTCATGATTTTAAATATGTTATCCAATTTCCTTTTGTCCTGAAAAATGTCTCCGAAAAATCTGTTGATAGTCTAGGAAACCACAAGTCAAATCCCTTGTGAACATAGATGCAAATATCTGCAACAGAATACTGGCAAACATAAATCAATAGAACATTAAAGGGATCATATATTATGACCAAGTGGCATTTATCCTTGGGATGCCAGGATGGTTCAACATGCTCAAGTCAATAATGTGATATACCACATTAACAGAATGAAGGACAAAAATCACAATCATTTCAAGAGATGCACAGAAAGAATTTGAAAAAATTCAACATCCTTTCAGGATAAAAACTCTCAACAAACTACATACAGAAGGAATTTGCCCCAACATTAAAGGCCATAAATAGAAAGCCTGCAGCTAATTTCATATTCAACAGTGAAAAACTGAAATCTTTTCCTCTAAGATCAAGAACAAGGCAAGGATTCCCACACTCACCACTTCTATTTAACATAGTACTGAAAGTACTAGCCAGAGCAATTAGACAAGAAAAATAAATAAAAATTACCTAAATCCTGATAGAAGAAGTAAAATTCTCTGTTTGCAGATGATATAGTCTTATACCTAGAAAACCCTAAAGACACCACAAAAATACTCTTAGAATAACCAAATTAAATAAAATTTCATAATACAAAATCAACATACAAAAATCAATTTCATGTCTATATACTAACAATAAATAATCCAAAATAATTACAAGAACAATTCTATTCACAATAACAACAAAATAAATCAATACTTAGAGATAAATTTAAACAAGGAGATTAAAGAGTTATTAACTGGAAACTACACAACATTGATGAAAGGAATTAAAGAAGACACAAAGAAATGGAAAGCCATCTCATGGTCATGGATTGGAAGACTTAATATTATTAAAATGTCTAAAAAACTATCTAGATATTTAATCCAATCTTTATCAAAATGCTGGTGTCATTTGTTTACAGAAATAGAAAAAAGTCCTAAAATCCATAAGATGCCACAAAAATACTCAGAAGCAATACTAAGAAAGAATAAGGGTAAAGGCATCACACTTTCTGGTTTTAAAATACATTACAAAGCTACAGTAACCAAAACAGTATGGTACTGACAAAAAGAAATGTATACACCAATAGAACAGAACAGAAAGCCCAAGAATAAATGCAGACATATACAGAAACTGATCTTTGACCAGGTGCCAAGAATACACAGGGAAAGGATAGTCTCATCAACAAATGATGTCAGAAATACTGAATATCCAGAAGCAAAAGAATTAAATTGCACCCTTTTCATATACCATACACAAAAGTAAACTCGAAATGGATTAAAGACTTAAAGGAACTGACACGATAAAACTCCTAGAAGAAAACGTAAGACAAAAGCAAAATTTTTCCAGTCAATGATTTCTTGGATATGACACCAAAGGCACAAGCAATGAAAGCAAAAATAGATTAGTGGGACTACATCCAACTAAAGAGCTTCTACACAGAAAATAAAAAAAATCAACAGAGTGAAAAACATAATTTATAAAATGGAAAGAAATATTTGCAACTACATATATAATAAGGTGTTAATATTTTACAAATATAATGAACTACTACAATTCAATAGCCCAAAAAAAAAAGAAACCTGATTTTTTAAATAGCCAAAGGACTTGAAAAGACATTTCTTCAAATAAGTTGTACAAATGGCCAAAAGGTATATGAACAGATTCTCAGCATCATGAATCATTAGGGACATGCAAATCAAAAACATAATGAGATATTATTTCACACCTGTTAGGACGGCTATTATCATTTTTTAAAAGATAATAAGTGCTGGTGGGATTTGGAAAACTTGGAATCCTTGTGCACTGTTAGCAGGAATCTAAAATGGTACAGCACTATAGAAACAGTATTAAGGTTCTTTTAAAATTTTAAAGCAGAGCTACCATACGATCCAGCAATCCTACTTCCTGGTATATATCCAAAAGATTGAAATAAGGATTCTGAAGAGTTATTAGAATGCTCATATTCATTGCAGTGTAATTTACAATATTCACAACCAAGATACGGAAACAAATGTTCATCAATAAATGAATATACATAAATGTGGCATATACGGCCAGGCACAGTGGCTCATGCCTGTAATCCCAACACTTTGGGAGACCGAGGCGGGAGGATCACGAGGTCAGGAGATCAAGACCATCATGGCTAACACAGTGAAATCCCGTCTCTACTAAAATTACAAAAAAATTAGCCGGGCATGGTGGCAGGTGCCTGTAGACCCAGCTACTCGGGAGGCTGAGGCAGCAGAATAGTGTGAACCCAGGAGGCGGAGCTTGCAGTGAGCTGAGATCGTGCCACTGCACTCCAGCCTGGGCGACAGAGCGAGACTCCGTCCCCCAAAAAAAAAAAAAAAAAAAAAAAAAGAGGCATATACATACAACAGAATACTATTCAGCTTTATGAAAAGGAAACCCATTATATGTGGCATGTATGAGGTTGGAGGACACTATGCTGAGTGAAATAACCTAATCACAGAAGTTCAAATACACAAGATTTTAACTATATACCTAAAATAGTTGAATTCATAGAAATAGAGTGTAGATGCTGGTTACCAAGGGCTGGAGGTGGGGAGGAATGTGGAGTTGCTGATCAATGAGAATAAAGTTTCAGTTGTACAAGATGCATAAGTTCTCGATGCCTGCTGTACAACATTGTGCCTATAGTTAACAATAGTGTGCTGTGCACATAAAACTTAATCAGAGGGTAATCTCATGTTACATATTCTTATCACAATTAAAAATTAGTTAAAGACTCTTTCCCCAAAGATTCTGACCCAATTTGTCTAGGGTGATTGTACAGATATTTAAGTTTCCAGGTGAATTTATCATGAACCAATGTTGAGAAGCACCGGTCTATGAGGATGAGTCGAGAATAAACTGAGTAATTACACAAACTTTTCTATCAAGGATGTCATCAGGCTAGATTATTTAATAAGGTAAATTTTCAGCAAGCAAGGAGTATATATTTTAGCTGTCCAGGGTGCATAGTTACGTATCAGGTGTACACTTAATTGTACACCTTGTCTTATAAGATGAACTTAGAATAGATGAGGTGGTGAATAGACCAAAATGTAATCTTCCAATATCTCAGCATACACATTTAAATATGCACAAGCAGTATAATTACAACACTTATGACTTGTAAGGTTGATGGAAGAGTTCTGCTTAAAGGTAGCAGAGTATGAGGGTGAATGAAGAATTAAGCACATATTACTATTACCTATACCCCAGGAAGATGATAGTGAGACCTCCTTGCACTGCAGGATCCACTAAAATGTTCTACACCTCATTTTTTTTCCATAAAAAGAGCTCTAGTCTGTTTTAAATAACACTTTTTGTGAAAATGCCAATTTATGATTTTATATTTAAAACTATAGTTTTGAAGACAGAAATATTAGAAAATACAAAAAGCAATAAATTTGGAAAAAATTATATTGACACAACATGAATATTTTAGTTAATTCTTTTATCTGTATAAATGCATGGTTTATGAACTTAAATTAACACAATACATAAAGGTTTATGCCCTTTTTGAAACTAAATTTCAATTGTATCATGGGCATTTCTAGTATCATGTATTTTTGAGAAACAATTCTATTGTGTATACATATAGTACCTATTATACAAATGTACATGTTTTATTTAACTATGTCTATCTTGTACATTTAGATTGATCTTAATTTTTCACTTTTACAAAGATATAAAAATAGAATAATGTGTGTGTGCAGGGTGATTGTTTATTGTTAAAGAGAATAATTGGGTTTAGGGCAACTAGCAATTCCATACACTGGTTTCTATGAATCTCACCATTGTGTTCTTGACATACCTACAAATTACAGATTTACCTGCCACTCCGCCCCAAGTGTTTGGAATCATTAGGTCTCAGACAATATGCATTTTTTAGTAAGTCCCACAAGCAATTCTTATGCAGACAGATGGTTCATAGCTTCTACTTGTGAAACTGGTATCAGCCTTTTTAAAATTCTTACACATACTGGCAAACAGTCCATCAGAAAGATAACTTTTTATTTCCTTAAGCAATATATGATCATGCCAATTAAGATAAACTTTTACAAATCCTGTGCTAATTTGGTAAGCAATAAGTACATGTTGCTTTTCAAGATGTAACTTTTTGATTGCTAGTGAAGATGAAGGCCTATATATATTCTCCAGTCATAATGTATATTGTTCTGTAAATTTCTATTTCTTTTCATATCCTTTGCCCATTTTTTTCCATTAAGATATCATTTTCTTCAATGGTTTTTAAGAATTCTTTTTATTTTAAAATTACTCCTTGGCTGAAAATATATTTCCTGGTTTATTGTTTGAATTTGAATTTTATGGTGTTTATTTCTTGTCCTACAGAAGTTCTGGGTATTTACACAGGCACACAGTATATCTTTTGCTAAGCAGCCATCCAATCTTATTTCTGGCTTTTTTATGTCATTCTTTCCAGTCTTTCTATGCTGCCACTCTTGGTTTTTTTGTTTTATTTTTTACTTTTAACTCTTTAAGCCATCTGAAATTTATGTTAATACATTTTCTTTTCTTTGTTTTTCTTTGAGACAGAGTCTTGCTCTGTCACCCAGGCTGGAGTGCAGTGGTGTGATCTTGGCTCACTGCAACCTCTGCCTCCCAGGTTCCAGCAATTCTCCTGTCTCAGCCTCTCAAGTAGCTGGGATTGCAGGGGCCCTGCCACCACACCCAGCTTTATTTTTTTTTTTTTTTCAGTAGAGATGGGGTTTCACTTTCTCTAAGAAAATTAACTCATTTGTCGCCGGGCATGGTGGCTCATGCCTGTAATCCAAGCGCTTTGGGAGGCTGAGGTGGGACCAGCCTGGCCAACATGGTGAAACTGTATCTCCACTAAACTACAAAAATTAGCCAGGTGTGGTGGTGCATGTCTGTAATTCCAGATACTCAGGAGGCTGAGACATGAGAATCACTTGAACCCAAGAGACCAAGGCTGCAATGAGCTGAGATTGCACCACTGCACTCCAACCTGAGTGACAGAGCAAGACCGCCCCCCCCACCAAAAAAGAAAGAAAATTATTTTTCAAGAGGTTCTGTTTTTAATATTTTTTTTTATTATTTCTTGCTGTTATATGGCACAACTTTCTCTAACTAATATGTCAACTTGTTTCTCATATGAGCCTAGGAGGAGGTGTGTCATAGTCAGAGGCAACAGATGCTAATTATCTTATCACACTTCTCATGATTAGCACAAGTTGGAGATAAAGCTTCACCTGATGTGGTTTCATGTCCCTTTAATGTGCATTAGAATATATTGTTATTTTTAAAACAATAACACATTTTCTTAGAGAAAAACAATGCCTCTTTCCCAAATGAATTTTTAGAGGTTGCCACTTGGAACTCATTTACACAACCTTCAAACAGTAACAAAATGTCACATGCTCATGCTGCAACTGTTACTAGGTTATTTCAAGATTTTTATTAATATAACAAGATTCACTGGTGTCTACAGGATGTAAATGGAAATGTGATTAATATATGATTAATATATATCAGGAAAATATTTTGAACTAATAAATGTTGCCTTTCCCCTTCTTTCTATATACATATATATAAATTTCTCTCACTCTCTCTCTATATATTCCTATATACTTTTTTCTATGTATACATATATAATATAGAGAGAGAGTAAAGTGAGAGAGAGACATATACATGTGTATGTATACATGCATAAGTATGTGTTTTGTTTTAACCTAGAGACCGGTGCCCCCAATAAAAATGGACCCATTCTAGAATAGCCTGCCCAAAAAAAATCAGGACATAAAAGAGCCCAACAATAACAAAGTCTGGAAATCCTTGCCTTTTAATTGCAAGAGCTGAGCACTAGGAAAAGGTTTTTCTCTTTTTCTTTTCAATTTCAAAGTTGGAGCGGTATCTCAAAGAAGAGTTTATAACAACTAATACAATCTTCTCACCACACAGCGTGGAAATAACCCTTTGTGGGATGAGGTAAGGGAAAATTTGACACGAGAGAGAGAGTAAAAGATACCTTAAAGACAGACAAGAGGTTTCTAACTCTGGTTTTTACCCTGTACTTCAGCCAGGCCATGACCTTAGTGGGAAGATGGCAGCAATCCCAGAGAAATTGTACAAAACAGAGAGATGAGACGTCTTTTCCCGTGGTAGAGCCCAAGAAGACTAAAGAGCCCTCCATGGACTCCCTGCCCCCTCAACCTAACCAGGCCAACAGAGTGGCAGAGCAGCAGAGCCACAGAGCTGGGTGAAAAGATAAAGGCAGAGAACCTGAGTATGGTCTCACACAGTCCTATAGACCAAGGTTTGGCAAACTTTGTCTGCAAAGAGCCGAACAGTAAGTATTTTCGCCTCTGTTGCTATTTGACTCTGCCGCTGTAATGAGGAGGCAGTCGTAGACGACGTGCAAACACACGGGCCAGGCTATGTTCTGGTACACTTTATTTGTGGACTCAGAAATTTGAATTTCATGTAATTTTTGCGTGTCATATGATTTTTGTGAGATTAGTTTTCAACAAATACAAAATTAAAAACATATTCTTAGTTCGCAGGCCAGACAAAAACTACAGCCAGAAGGCCACAGGCATGCAACCAGTGTGGCACACATGAGGATGGTAGAAAAGAACTTCTGTAAGCTTCGCATGAATACCCAAGGATGGGTGAAGATATGGATGAGACAGTGGGTGAACTAGAAGATGACTTTCAGGAATGACAAGAGGATACTTGTAAAGGATACACTGTTAACTGTACAAGCAGTAAACCATGAAAGTATGGACATCAGTGGCAGTACAGTGGTGACACAGCAAAGACCTGGAAGCTTGTTAGGGTGAGAAAAGAGCACTGGCAAGGACCACACGCCCCTCCTCTGAGGCCAAGCTGGCACACGACAACTGCACACCCACATCCCACACATCCCAGAACTCAGATCATCCCCAGAGAGAAGGTAAGGATAATGTAACACCAGAAGAGACTGAGTTGCTTTAACATGGCAAATTTAAAGGTTTTTTTGCTATCAAAAGAAATAAGGATGTACAAATTGAACTAGTATCATTTATGAAGAAATAAGGAAAGTTATGTTTCAACACCTTAGTTATATGGCCCCTTAATATTCCTGACTGCCTGAGGTATATCCATTCTTATGGTTGTAGTGTCCCTCCACTTTTGAGAAAAATAAAATTCCCACCTGAAAGCACACAGCCAAAAAATTGTCCCCTTGATTTGAAGTGGCCCCTCCAACACATCAAATACTTGGGTCTATTTATCTGATTTGTCTGTTGGTCTACATATTTCTTCTTGGTTTACAATCATACTGTGTAAATTGCTCTAACTTCAGAAGAACCTAAAAACTGGCAACAAGTCTCATTTAATTACGCTGCTTTTAGAAAATTTAATCAACTTTCTGTATTATTCTTTCAAATGAGCATCAGATTTTGCTACAAGGGAAAAAATGAATTCCTCTGGGATGTTGATTAAAATTCATTTAAAGCTACAAATTAATTGGGAAAGATTTCACATCTTCAGAATACTAAACTTTACCATTTAGAAATATGGGTTTCTATATCAGAGTTAAGTATTCTATGTCTCCATTAAGGTTTCCATTATTTTAAAAATACAAATTTCCTTTAGGATCGTGTAGGTGAGTTTTTTAATTGTTAATGCAAATTTAATACATTTTATTATATATTCCGAGTATAAATTACTGTTATAAAGATCTTCATTTGTGTGCATTTATTGTGTATATAACCTTTTTTACTAAAAGCTCATTTCTTCTAATGGATTTCCAGATGATTCTCTAAGTTCCTCAGATAGATACACTATCCTCAAACAATAATTTTTTGTAATTGTACTAAGAGATATAAAAGTTCATAGTTCACCAAAAAGAATGCAAATTGATCCTTAAAGATGTGGGGAATAAAAACTCACGTTGGCTCATGAATAATGAGCTCCTATAACATGCTACCATCTACTCTTCACCCATCAGATAGGCAAAAATCCAAAGGCTTTGCAATACAGTCTGTTGAGGAAGCTCTGAAAAAAGAGCCTGTTCCCAATGGTGTCAATGACATTGCAAAGTGATGCACCTTCTCTGAGAGGAAGTTGGCAATATCTATCAAGAATCCATACAAATCTATCCTTTAACCTAGAAATTCCACTTCATGGAATCTTTCTCAGATACACTGCAAAAAAATAAGAAAAGGAAATGTCAAAAACAGGAACAAGAATATTCATTGCTTTTGTACTTAGATTTTTTTTTTTTTTTTTAGACAAGGCCTTACTCTGTCACTCAGGCTGGACTGCAGTAGCACAATCACAGCTTACTACAGCCTCAACATACCAGGCTCAAGCGATCCTCCAATCTCAGCCTCCCAAGTAGCTGGGACCATAGGTGCACACCAAAATGCCTGGCTCATTTTTAAACTTTTTGTAGAGATGGGGTCTCACCACGTTGTCCAGGCTGGTCTCAAACTTCTGGGCTCAAGCAATACTCCTGCCTTCTTTGGCTTTCCAAAGTGCTAGAATTACAAGAGTGAGCCACTATGCTCAGGCTTAGAATTTTTTAAAATTATTATTTATCAAGTAGTTCAACAATTTCTGTTCTTCCTTAATAACAAAAGCATTCAGAAAAATAAATTGTTCTCCAAGAATAGATTTAGCAAGGCTCCCTATATTCCTATCTCTTGTTTTACCGTTATTTTCAAAGACTTTAATTTATTTGAGAGATTTTTCTTCATTTTTGGCAACCTGTTTATCTGAAAATCCACAGTACTGAAAGATCATTTCTTTATCCTTGAAATGTAAATGTTTTACTAATATGTTTGTCTTATTTAATTTGGCAACACTAATTGTTGGTCTTTTTGATTTTTAGATTTAATTATTTGGCTGGTTGGGTTTTTTAATGTTTGAGATTTAGACTCACTATACCTGTGTTCTCTTTTTCTGCAATTCTCATTTTGTAGATTTCCTGGAACTATCCTCATCTCTTATTTTTTTCACTCATCATTTTTAGCACTTCTTTTTTGCCTGGGAATTATGGGTAATTTTTTTGATTTGCCTTCCAAGAAACAAATTTTTTTTCTCAGTACCCACTCTGCAGTTCATTATCCCCACCTAAATTCAATCATTACTTAAATTTCCTTGCAGACATTTCAGTGACAGATTATTCCTTCCTACTTATTCTAACTCTGTAAACGTACTCATAAAGTAAATCTTCTTAACAATGCAAATATTCTTTCAAATATTCCCCTAGTTTTGCAGCCAATTTATTTTTTAGAGGCATTTCCCTTAATTCTTTACGGTTGTTCATGACTTAAAACTACAGTAGATTGAATACATTCTTGTGTGAACAATTTCTGTTTTAGCAGCTTTTGTTTTGTGTACCTGCAGGCCCCTTTTCTGGTTCACCACCACCTTCTAAAGTAAAGGCCTGATTTATTATTCTTATCTACTTATTTCCTGGAAATTGTACTGTAGTTCTCACAAGTATTTAGGTTAGTCCCATCTGCACTCTATGTGGCTAAAAGTACTCAAAATATCGACCATATTTAGGGCCTTTTCCTGAGTTCTAAAATTATTCCTATTTTTATCTTCAGCTGATCGTATCCTGAAGACTTTAGAACTTTGGTCACATGTTACCCAGAAGATGACAGATGATGGATCATGATTTTGAATTTCAGGAACAACCACTACCTCTTTATCCAATAAACACACAAGCAATCACAAATCAAGTAAGAAGCAAAACCTTCAGGGATGCTGGGATGGAGATATGTAAGTGTTCAGAAAGTACCAAAATATACAAGATTTTGAAATAGGTTGATTTTAAAAGGAGGCCTATATCCTTGAGGTAAACTTTTCCCAATAACAAGCTTATTAAAATCTCTTTCTGCTACACTCCGTGAGAAAGACAGAGGAACAGAAGAGAAAAGGGCTCTTAGTAAGAGTATATGGACTTCTTTTTTTTTTTCTGACACAAGGTCTTGCTTTGTCACCCAGGATGCAGTGCAGTGACAGGATCACAGCTCACTAAAGTGTTGAGCTCGTAGGCTCAAGCAATCCTCCCACCCCTGCTTCCCAAGTAGCTGGGACTACAGGTGCAAGCCACCATCTCCAGCTAATTTTTCTATTTTTTGTAGACATGGGGTCTCACTATGTTCCCCACGCTGGTCTCAAACTCCTGGCCTCAAGCAATCTTCCTGCCTTAGTTTCCCAAAGTGCTGGGATTACAGATGTGAGCCACCATGCCCATGACCTTTTAAAACTGTTTTATAATGAAATTTTTAAACATCTTCTCCACACTATTGTTAGAAGCTGATTTTTGTTTACCTTTTATGGGAAAGAGTTTTGCTAACATCTTAGTGAAAAACAGTTAATGGTTTGTAATAAAACTATGAATAGTCATTCTCTTATTCAATCAGCAAGTATTTACGCAATACCTACTAGGTTCTAGAATAGTGGCTGGTACATTATATATATTGATATAATGAGGAACAAATCCAATCCCTAACCTCAATCTATATAATTTGCAAGTCTCTAGAGAGAGAGAGACAGATTATGGATAGATAGATGACAGATAGATTTCATACATATATGTATGTACAATAAACCACAAGTACACATATACTTTTAGAATTGAACCAATGTGTATTATCTCCTTAAATAGAACTAGGTATAGAATATTCATTGATATGTAAGTGTTCTAGTTAATTGTTTCACAGGTTGAAATCAATGTGAGTGTATATATGCACTCATATGAACAACTTTATAGTAAATGATGTAGAACACATTGCTTACACCAACACAACCCTTTTGTCTTCTCAACACATCCTTTTTATCCTTTAATAAAGTCCCATGGTTTTCAAAAAATAGACATTATTAAGGGAATGAGCTGAATTTCAGGCATCTACAGTTGGTTTACCATCAACTTACATTTTGCAAGTGTTAAACATCAACACTTACAAAAGAAATTTTACATTTGGCTGTACCACACTGTAAAAACAAAAAGCAACAATAATCACATCAACAAGAAGACTATGTTTGTTAAATATTTCCATGACTTCTGCCTGTTGATGCCTTCTGGCTTTCCTACAATGGATAACATTTCAGATTCTGACTGATAAAGAAAGAACTAAAGTGATTGCTAAAAGCTCTAGAGAATTTTAGGTTTAAAAAGTCATAGGTGTTTCACATTCATGTCTTTTGATTTACTTTCCATTTGTATGGCTCTAACAAATTTCTGGAAAAATAAAAATGATCAGAGAGAAGGTCTGAAATAGTGAGAAAATCATAGTGAAAAAAACACCAACATGATCAGAGATTATAACTAAGTCTAAATTTCAAAACTTATTTCAGGTTATTTTTATTTTTATTTTTACTCATCACAGTCAATAATGCTGTTGATATTCAAATAGCCATCAAACCTTTAGCTAAGACATGTTAGAATAAGGGCTCATCTTTGAGGAAATTCATTGAATCTCTCTTCATTGAAAGGGGATGGGCATTTTAACTTTAGGCTTTAATCAAAAATTAAGAACGTATCTCCTGACTTAGATATAACTATAAAAACACATTGAAATCTAATTACTTTAATAAAAAGATGCCAGCCTTGAAATTAAAGGCCTGTTATATTTACATCAAGAAGGACAATTTATTTCCTAAGATGCATATAGGCACATACAAATAAACTCCCTCTTTTCTCATTCCTACAAACTTGAATTGTCTTAAAGTTTTGCCAATGAGAGTATGTGACCTACCTCGGAAATCAATTATATACTTTTTACTCTTTCATAAGGTCTATAGTTTTTTGGCTCAATTCATGTGAAATTCAATAAACTTGTCCTTCAATCACAGAACACAGGTAAAAATACCTATAAAGCGTTTTTAGATATTATTATATAAAATATCAAGTTAAAAGTAAAATTATTGTATAATAGTTTGGGGATAAACTCTTGATAAGTATTCAATAGTCCAGATATAATATGATCTTCAAACTCTTTCTTACATACTAACTAAAATGTAAAATCTTAGGTTGCCAAGTAGAGAAATCAACATGAGAGTTTTTTTTTTCTTCTGTTATTTTCCAGAGTTAGGGGAGAGAGAATAATAAGGGCAGAGATCTTGTTTTTATCTAAGACATTATTCGTAAAACAACAGGCTAATATGTTCCCTGAGTAAAAGTATGTAACTTCATACTGGCCTTGTTTTTTTAATAGGGAATGAACTGGCATTTTCTCCTGTCAGCTAATGAAACAATTGAGGATTATTGGAGAATAATAAATGGACAATTAACAGCTTTATCTGGAGACAAAGATTTGCCCATCTTTGAATGATGAGTTGGCAGTTCTGTGTTATGGGAGCTTGTTTTGAACGTTCAGAGGGGGAACAATGGAGAACTACAAGTTACTGCATTAAGGGATTTGTTTACGCATTTATGTATGTATGTATTTATTTTTATAGTTGTAAACACAAATGATAAAAACATGCAAAACCCTGTTGCAGCTCAAGGTAACCATTCCCTTTCATATCATCCCAAGAATATTTCTAGTCTCGGTACAACGAAAAGTTTAAAATTTAAAACTGGAAAACTCTAAGATGAAGCATAAGAATTGGACTCCAGGCTGGGTGCAGTGGCTCACACCTGTAATCCCAG
>NW_012101920.1:5281877-5292644 GCF_000951045.1 Mandrillus leucophaeus
AGTGTTTAAGGTCATAGACATTGGTATCAGATAAGCCAAGCTTTAAGTCCCCATTCTAGCATTTATTAGCTTTATTACTTTAAGCAGGTTATATCACCTCTCCAGAAGTAACTGACTCAGAGAGTTGTAGAACTTAAGTGTAGAAATTAAGTATAGAAGTGTAAAAATTAAGTTGTAGAAATTAAGGATGCACTTGAAATGCTTAGCACAGGGCCTGGTGGATCCTCAAAACACTTTTATTAAATGAAAAAGCAAACATTTAATAGATGTTTGTTCTTATCACAATAATTTTTGACATGGCAATATATCCGTGACATTTCTGAGTTAAAAGAAATCAGCTGCAGAACCACAGGTAGACTATGATTTCATACCCATGAGCGCCCTGCATGTATTTCACATTGCTGTGTGCACATGAGCTATCTGGAAGGAAGTTCGGAAAATGAATTGTTGCTCTCATGTCATGATCATTTCACTGTATATCACTCTTTGCTTTGTATTCTCAAGATATCACCTTAGAGAAACAGTTAAGGTATATATAAAATCAGTATTGATCAGAGAGGCTTTAACATTTATTCAAATATTCATCAGATGGGGCTGAAGTCTTACTGGAGACAGAGACTGGGAATAAAAGATATCAGGTGTAATCTATCTTTAGAGATCTTATTCAAAGATAAAAGATACAAGCATGGTTCCCCTGGTCATCAGGACCACAAAGAAAATTGTATTACCATTTCTACACTACTGTACCACTGTCTTTTTTATTTTTAATTGATACTTAATAATTGAACATATTTATGGGGTACAGTGTGATGTTCCTGTACATATATACAATGCATTCTACTGTCTTCTGATGTCTTTTAAACTCCCCATGTAATAAAGAGAAGTGTATTACTCATTTCAAATAACCTCTTAGAGAACTTCTGATACTAGATATCCTTAATGTTTTTAAAAGAAAAATGAAGGGGTAGCAGTTTCTCTTTGGATTCTTGTCAAACTGCACCTTATCACTAACCAGCTTTTCACAAAAGGAACTCACAGTAACACGCAACGGAATTGGATGGCACAGGAGAAACCCATCACCTCAA
The DNA here is from genome assembly GCF_000951045.1 of Mandrillus leucophaeus. Classification (NCBI taxonomy): domain Eukaryota; kingdom Metazoa; phylum Chordata; class Mammalia; order Primates; family Cercopithecidae; genus Mandrillus; species Mandrillus leucophaeus. The sequence continues at coordinate 5,282,963 of NW_012101920.1, forward strand.
CTGGCATTGAAACTTCAATAGTGTTATACTCATACACAAAGTCATTCATTGCCATGCATGATGAAATCCCCAGACAGTCTCTTTCTGCCTTGAGTTTGTTTAGAAGAGATTTTAGGATACATCCAGGAAAACTTTAGGGAAAATACTAACCAGGAAGAGCTGACATTTCCTAGTCTGTGACCCTGAGGGAGATGGCCACCAATGGAGCTTCCTATCCTTTTCCTCTGAGCCAGTAATCCCTCCAGCAAAGGCTAAGTTGATGGGGTCAATCAGAGAGACAGGATCTGCCCCAGCTGACCCATATGGCATAGCTTTTATGTACTGAGATCACACCATGGAAAATCAAAGAATACACACACCCTGGAAACAGAAGTAACTTGGCAAATGAGAGGCCTAATGGCTAGAGCCGTATTTTCTAATACTATAGCTATACGGAGTTATTAAATTAAAATTAAAAATCCAGTTCTTTAGTTCTACTAGCCACATTTCAAATGTGCAGGTATCTCACGTGACTAGTAGATACCATACTAGTCACAAATCAGATACATACATAGCACAAATCAGAACATTTACATCACTGTGGTGAGTTCTACTTAACAGCATTGGGAGAGGAGCCACCACATAACCTTTTGACCTTCAAAATGTTGTATTACGTGTATGTATTAACAATTCAAAATTAGTTATCATACATTTAGATGTTTAAGTAGTAATGTTTTAATTGTTTTATATAATTTGTATTCGAAACTTCAAAAAGATTACCCATTTTTCATCTGGGGCTAGTAGGATTACAATCACAAGCACAACCTTAAGTGGCTACATTCAGAAATATTTTATAGGTTGTTCTCTCCATAGCAAGTGTAACAATTTTAAAATAATGTAAGGCACATTTTAATTATAATGATGAAATAAAAAGCCCTGGTTTGGCTCCAAAGGCTAATAACAAATTGCTTTCTTAACATTTATTTTCACTCCCAGGTACAGGAACCATATCACAGACGGAGAGTATAATGAGACAAATGTCAAATGGTACATATTGAGCATTACATTCCAACTGTGCACAGCAGGGCCGGAGAGTGACACTCACAGGTATGTGATGCTTGGTTCTCTCCCTCCCTGTTGTCTGTATAAAGCAGAAAATCAGAATATTTAGTAAGTAATGGCATTTGCAGTATTGGTCTCTGTCAGCATTAACAGGAGTCCAAAATAGTAGCCTTGTGAAATTCTCTTTCATACTATTTGTAGGGGAGAAAAGATGCATTTATGAAGTTATTTATTTATTTAAAAATATATATTGATTGCAGGGGTGGTGGTTCATGCCTGTAATCCCAGCAATGTGGGAGGCGGAGGCAGGTGGATCACTTGAGGCCAGGAGTTAGAGACGAGCCTGGCCAACATGGCAAAACCACATCTCTACTAAAAATACAAAAAATTAGACAGTTGTGGTGGCACACACCTGTAACTGCAGCTACTTGGGAGGCTAATGCATGAGAATCGCTTAAACTTGGGAGGCAGAGATTGCAGTGAGCCAAGATTGCACCACTGTACTCCAGCCTGGGCAACAGAGCAAGATGACGTCTCAAAATGCGCACGTGCATGCACACATACACACACACACGTGTGTGTGTATATATATGTATGTATGTGTGTGTATATATATGTATATATGTGTGTGTATATGTGTGTGTGAGTGAGACTCTGTTCCAGTCCCTGTTAAGATAAAGCCCCCATCTCACGTCTGTCTCTTATACACATCTAGATGTGTATAAGAGACAGGTTCCAGTCCCTGTTAAGATAAAGCCCCCATCTCACATTGCTCACTTTCTAAGCTACTAAGTAGAGTCAATGAACAAATTAAAAAGAAAGCATGTCAGAAAGAGGGATAGAGTGTGCTGGCAAAGGCATGCTAATTTACATAAAGTGGCTATCCTCCAAGGATGTCCATGTTGTAATTTCAGAAACCTATGAATATGTTACCTTACATGGCAAAAGGTACTTAGGTGTGAGTAAGTTAAGGCTCCTGAGATGAAATGATTATCCTGGATTATCCGGATGGGTCCAACATAGTCAGAAGGGTCCTCATAAGGAGGCAGAAGAGATGTGGAGATGGGAGCAGGTGTTGAAGAAATATCACTGCTTCTGGAAGGGGGCCACAAGCCAAGAAATATGGGCAACCTCTAGAAGCTGGAAAAGACAAAACAAACAGCCAACAACAAAAACCCCAGTTCTCCTCTATAGTGTCCAGAAGAAACACAGATCTGCTGACACTTTGATTTTAGCACAGGGGAAAACATGTAGGACTCTGACCTCTAGAAGCATAACATAATAAATTTGTGGTGTCTCAAGTCACTAAGATTATAGTGATTCATTATAGCAGCCAGAGGAAACTAATATGATAGTCATAGAAGGCTTCATTGGAAAGTGGACATTTGGACAAAGATCTAAAAGGAGGGGAGCACCCTTCCTGTGCAGAGATTGTGGTGACGTGGAGCCTTCTACACTTCATGCCCAGTCAGGTCTCCAGGCATCTGGAACATCCACTCTCCTGGATTAGGAATTTAGGCTGCCTCAACCCCTACCCCACCCATGCAGATCACTGGGGACTCAGGAGGTTTCCCAGTTTCATGACTAGGCACATCTCACCCACTAAATTCTCCCTTGGCAATGATGCTTATGCCTGCCACTGGGGACCTGTAGGTGGGCCTGCCCAGACTGGCCCCACCCATCTTGCTCCATAACCCCCAGGGCTGAGCAGGGAGCTCAGACTACTGTTCACTCTATGGATCGGCCCACTGTCTGAGGCAACAGAGAGATACTCCTGGTAAAAAATAATCAAGTATATACCCAGCTACATTGGCTGCAGCTGGCTCTAACCAATAAGCATCATCTATTGACTTACAGGTTGAATTGCACAGCCCAATAAAAAAAAACCTGCTAAAAGAAGTATGTAGGGTTATAAAGGCAGAGCCAAAAAGCTCTACCCAACATTCTCTATACTTACACCCCCTAGGGAGGGGTAGAGTCGAAGGAAAATAAATACAATAATATCATGGGGAAAGAAAAAAATCTTACTTGCATGAAAATAATTATGAAAATTAGAAGTGCCACCATCTCTAGATGAGAAAAAAACCAGCATGAGAATTATGACACCATGAAAATTCTGCTTGTAGAGACACTACCAAAGGATACTAGCTCTCCATCAATGATCCCTAACCAAAATGTAAACTCAGAAATGGCAGATAAAGAAGTCAAGGCATGGATTACAAGGAAGCTCAATGAGATCCAAGAGGAGGTTGAAAATCAACACAAAGAAACTCCTAAAGCTTCCATCAATCTAGGAATTGAAGGAAGAGATAAAAATTTTAAAAAGAAATCAATCAGAGCTTCTGGAATTGAAACACTCACATTTCAAAATATAATTGAAAGCTTATATTTGCTTACATCTTCTATTTGACCAGACCAAACAGAAGAAAGAATTTTAAACCTTGAAGACTGGTCTTTTGAACTTAGACAAAATAAAGAAAAAAGAATTAAGAAAAATGAACAAAGTATTCAAGAAATATGGGATTATGTAAAGTGATCAAACCTACAAATTACTGGCATTTCTGAGACAAGAAGAAAAATAACCTGAAAAACACATGTCAGAGAATAATTCAAGAAAATTTCTCTAATTTTGACAGAGAGGTAGACATCCAGATACAAGAAATGCAGAGATACTATACAAAATGAATGTCCTCAAGGCATATAGTCACCAGAATGGCAGCCAGAGAAAAAGGCCAGATCATATACAAAGGGAACCTGATCAGGCTAACAGCAGACTTCTCAGCAGAAATCTTACAAGCCAGGAGAAGATTGGGAGCCTGTTTTCAGCAATCTTAAAATAAATTCCAACCAACTATTTCATATCCCACCAAACTAAGCTTCATAAGTGGAGGAGAAATAAATTTTTTTCCAGAAAAGAAAGCACTAAGGAAATTTGTTACCACTAGACCAGCTTTACAAGAGATTCTTAAGGGAGTTCTAAACATTGAAACAAAAGAATACGTACTACCAAAAATATACTTAAGTACATAGACCACAGATGCTATAAAGCAACCACACAATAGAAACTACAGAGTAACTAGCTAAAAATACAATCAAAAATCTCAATATCAAATATTAATCTCAAATATCAGTATTAATCTTGAATGTAAATGGTCTAAACACTCCCACTTAAAAGGCACAGGGATGTAAACTGGATTTTTAAAAAGGCTCATCTATCTTTTGTCTTCAAAAGACCAATCTTACATGTAACAACACCCACAGGCTCAAAATAAAGGGTTAAAAAGATCTATCATGAAAACAAAAGAAAAAAAAGAGCTGGGATCACTATTCTTATATCAGACAAAAACAGACATTAAATGAATGATAGTTTAAAAAAAAAAAAAAGGACAAAGAAAAACATTACATCATGATAAAAGGTTCAATCCAACAAGATGACTTAACTATTCTAAATATATATGCACTCAACAGTGCAGCACTCAGATTCATAAAACAACTACTTTAAGACCTAAAAAAGATTTATACAGCCACGCAGTAATACTGAGAGACTTCAACACACCACTGACAGCATTAAACAGAGGCAGAAAACTAACAAGGAAATTCTAAACTTGAATTCAACACTTGACTAACTGGACTTAAAAGGCATCTATGGAATACTCCCCCTGTCAACCACAGAATAATACATTCTCTCATCTGCACACAGAACATACTCCAAGATTGACCACAGGCTTACCCAAAAAGCAAGTCTCAATAAATTTAAAAAAATCAAAACCATACCAACCACACTCTTAGACTACAGTGGGATAAAAAGAAAAAAAAATCAGTACCCCAGTCCTCTCAAAACCATACAACTACATGAAAATTAAACAACTTGCTTCTAATTCGCTTTTGGATAAATGACAAAATTAAGGCACTAATTTTAAAAAAAAATGAAATAAATGAAAACAGAGACGCAACATAGCAAAGTTCCTGGGATGCAGAAAAACCAGGGCAAAAAAAGTTTACAGCATGAGATTCTTACGTGAAAAAGTTAGAAAGATCTCAAACTGACAACCTAATATTATACTTAGAGGAACTAGAAAAACAAGAACAAATAAACTCCAAGGCGAGAAGAACAAATAAAATAAGTAAAATCGGAGTGGAACTGAACAAAATTGAGACCAAAAAATCTATACAAACAATCAATGAAAGAGAAAGTTGTTTCTTTGAAAGGAAAAACAAGATTGATAGATCACTAGCTAGATTAATTAAAAAAAAAAAGAGAGAGATCCAAATAAGCACAATTAGAAATGACAAAAATGACATTACATCCAATCCCACAGAAATGCAAAACATCCTCAGAGACTATTATGAACACCTCTATGCACTCAAACTAGAAAATCCAGAGGAAATGGATGAATTCCTGGAAACACACAACCTCCCAACGTTAAATCAGGAATAAATTGAAACCCCAAACAGACCAATATCAAGTTTTGAAATTCAATCAGTAATAAAAACCTACCAACCATAAAAGCTCAGACCAGATGGATTCTGTCTTAGTCTATTCTTGCACTTCTATAAAGAAATACCTGAGATGGGATAATTTATAAAGAAAAGAAGTTTAACTGGCTCATGATTCCACGGGCTATAAGGAAGCATGACTGGGGAGGTCTCAGGAAACTTACAATCATGGCGGAAGGTGAAAGGGAAGCAGGCACTTCTTCACATGGCCAGAGAAGGAATAAGCGAGGCAGGAGGTGCTACACACTTTGAAACAACCAGATCTCACAATAACTCACTCACTACCACAAGAACAGAACCGAAGGGAAATCTGCCCCCATGATTCAATCACCTCCCATCAGGCCTTGTCTCCAACATTGGAGATCAGAATTTGAAATGAAATTTGGGCAGAGGAACAGACCCAAACCATATCAGATTTATAGCTGAATTTTACCAGACATACAAAGAAAAGCTAGTACCAATCCTACTGAAACTATTTCAAAAAAGTAAGGAAGGGGGACTCCTCCATAACTCATTCTGTGAAGGTAGCATCACCCTAATACCAAGAACCTGGCAGAGATACAACAAACCAAATAAAGCCTCAGGCCAATATCCCTGATGAACACAGACTCAAAAATCTTCAACAAAATACTAGCAAACTTAATCCAGCAGCACATCAAAAAGTTAACTAATCACAATCAAGTAGGTTTCATCCCTAGGGGGCGAGGTTGGTTCAACATATGCAAATTAATAAATGTGATTCACCACATAAAGAAAAATAAAAACAAAAACCATATCATCATCTCAATAGATGCAGGAAAAACCTTCAGTGAAACCCAACATCCCCTTATGTTAAAAACCTTCAACAAACTGGGCATCAAAATAACATACCTCAAAATAATAGGAGCCATCTATGACAAACTCACAGCCAACATCATACTGAGCAAGCAAAAGCTGGACGCATTCCTCTTGAGAACTGGAACATGACAAGGATGCCCACACTCACCACCTATTCACCATAATACTAGAAGTCCTAGCCAGAGCAAGCAGTCAAGAGAAAGAAATAAAATGCATCCAAAAGGAAAAAAAGAAGTCAAAGTAGCTCTCATCTCTGACAATATGATTTTATACCTGGAGAATCCTAAATACTCACTTAAAAGGCTCAAGGAGCTGATGAACAACTTCAGTAAAGTTTCAAGATACAAAATAAATGTCCAAAAATCAGTAGCATTTCTATACATCAATAATGTTCAAGCTGAGAGCCAAATCAAGAATGCAATCCCATTTACAATAATAACAAACACAATAAAATACTTAGAAATACATCCAACCAAGAAGGTGAAAGATCTCTACAAGGAGAACCAGAAAACATTGCTAAAAGAAATCATAGGTGACAGAAACAAATAGACAAACATTCCATGCTCATCAACTGGAAGAATCCATATGATTAAAATGGCCATACTGTCCCAAACAATCTACCAATTTGATATTTACGTCAAAGTAGCAACATCATTTTTCACAAAACTAGGAAAAACTATTCTGAAATTTATATCCAACCAAAAAAGAGCCCAAAAGGCCAAAGAAATCCTAAGCAAAAAGAATAAAGTCAGAGGCATCACATTACCTGACTTCAAACTATAATATAAGGCCACAGTAACCAAAACAGCGTGGTACTGGTGCAAGAACAAATACATAAACCAATAGAACAGAATTTTAAAAAACACAAATAAAGCTGCATACCTCCAGCTATCTAATCTTCAGCAAAGTCAACAAAAATAAGCAATGAGGAAAGGACTCCCTATTCAGTAAATTGTACTGAGATAGCTGGCTAACCATACGCTAAAGAATGTAACTGGACCTCTACTCTTTGCCATATACCAAAAGTAACTCAATGTGGATTACAGATTTAAATGTCAGGCCTCAAGCTTATAAAAATCCTAGAAGAAAACCCAGGAGACATCACTCTACACATTAACCTTGGGAAATAATTTATGACCAACTCCTTGAAAGCAATTGCAACAAAAACAAAAAACTGACAAGTGGGACATAATTAAAGTTTGCTTCTGTTCAGCAAAAGAAACAATCAACAGGGTAATCAGATGACCTACAGAATGGGAGAAAATATTCCCAAACTATGCATCTGACAAAGGTTAAATACCCAGAATCTATAAGGAACTTAAACAATTGAACAAGCAAAACCAAATAATCCCATTTTTTAAAAATGGGCAAAACACAGAAACAGATACTTCTCAAAAGAAGACATACAAGTGGCCAACAAACATAAGAAAATGCAAACCAAAACTACAGTGAGATATCATCTCACACCAGTCAGAATGGCTACTACTAAAAATCCAGAAAACAGCAGATGTTGGGGAAGCTGCAGAGAAAAAGGAACACTTATACACTGTTAGTAAAAAGGTAAATTAGTTCAGCCATTGTGGAAAGCAGTTTGAAGATTTCTCAAAGAACCTAAAACAGAACTAACATTTGACCCAGTAATCTCATTACTATGAATATGTCCAAAAGAAGATAAATCATTATTCCAAAAAGACACATACACTTGTAGGTTCATTGCAGCACTATTCACAATAGCAAAACCAAGGAATCAACCTAGGTGCCTACTAATGGTGGATTGAATTTTTAAAATGTGGTACATATACACCATAAAATCCTATACAGCCATAAAAAAGAACAAACTAATGTCCTTTGTAGCAACATAAATGCAGCTGGAGGCCTTTATCCTAAGTCAATTAATGCAGGAACAGAAAACCAAGTACTGTATGGTTGTATGGTCTCACTTATAAGTGGGAGCTACATACCGGCTACTCATGAACATAAAGATGGCAACAATAAACACTGGGGACTATTGTGAGGGGAGAGATGGGGGCAAGGATTGAATAAACTTTGGGGGTACTATACTCACTACCTGCGTGGACTGGATCATTCATACCCCAAACTTCAGCATCACACAGTATACCCATGTAACTACTGTATTCAGTGGGCACATGTGCCCCCTGAAGCTGCAATAAAAGTTGAAATTTTATTTATATATATGTGTGCGTGTATGTGTGCAGACATATACATACATATACACACACATATATGCATGCATATATATATATATAGAGAGAGAGAGAGAGAGAGAAGTGGGGCAAGCCATGTGCATATCTGAGGAAAATGCATTCCCGGCAGAGGAGACAGCAAGTGAAATTCCCTGAGGCAGGTGCACAACCAGCACACTGGCGTGACATCAGGAGAACAGTGCAGCTGAGTGGAGTCAGGAGGAGGAATGTAGCAGGGAGTGAAGTCAGAAGTGACTGTCAGAGGAAGCAGACATATATCAGGCAAACTGGGCTACCGTGAGGATTCTAGCTTTTACCTCAAATGAGTCACTGAAGAGGTTTTCAACAACGAAAATGACATGATGGAACTTATGTTGAAGAGGATTACTCAGGCTACTGCTGAGATCAGATTGTAGGGAGCAAACAAAGAATGAGGGAGATCAGATAGGAGGCTCTCCTAATAGTCCAGGTGAAAGGTAATGATGGCATGGGTCAGGGTAGTTGAATGTGGTGGGTCTCTAGGTGCATTGTACAAGAATCATTCTGGGTGTGACATTAGAAGACATTGTGGGGTTGGGTTGGGGGGGCAAGGCAAGGAGCAGTGGGACAGTTGGAGAATTACTACAATTATTTAGGGAACAAATTAAGGTTGCTAGGACCTTCATCCAGAAAGAGATGGTTGACAGTGGAATCTATTTTCAAGGTTTAAGGTAGAGCTGAAAGGGTTTTCTGACATCTGGTAAAAATAGAAGTTACATGGGGAGTGCTACCACCCACAGCTTTCCTTTCCTTTTATCACTTAATCCTGAGCCCCAGGCAGCCTAAATATTATCCCTAGGAGACCAATCTTTATGGTCCATCTGAACAATTTACTAGCTTATTTATAATGAGGAAAGAGAAAGCTTGGATAGTCAAAATCAACTCAGCTCTTCAAACAATATCTATAGCAACACTCTCAACCTCCTTTTCCACCAAATGTTTCATCAGAACTATGTGAGAATGAAACTATAATAAGCTTTGGAGATAGGATCAACAGGTACAGAAAGACTCCAAGCCCCTTTTTTTTTTTTTTTTTTTTTTTTGAGACGGAGTCTCGCTCTGTC
>NW_012101920.1:5293454-5322362 GCF_000951045.1 Mandrillus leucophaeus
TAACATTCCTTGGGAATCCATGTCTGCCCAGCTTTCAGGCAGCAGGTCCACAAGTCCAGGTGAATTTTCTCCCTTGCCAACTCCCAGGATTCCATGGGGTACAGTCCTGTCCAATCAGAACATTGCATTCTCTTGGCCACTATGATTGGCTCAGAGATGACCATGTGGCTCAGTCAAATCTGATCCTAAGGATTTTGCTGGAAAGACCAAGGAGGAAAGCACCATTTTACCCTCTAGATTTTCCAGGAAGTTAGGATGCAGGCCTAGAGCTGTTGGTGCCATCATGTCACCACAAGGGGCAGCCTGCTTGGAAATGGAGCCAGCGCAGAGGTGAAAAGAGCTTAAAAATGGAGAAAAGAGCCTGAGTCTTGAGCTTTGGTCACTCACTGACAAGTGAAAGAGAACTGATTCGTTTTTAAGAATTAAATGACCAGGTTTTCATCCTATTTCTTTAACTTACCTGCTATGGAGTAAGTCATTTAGTTTCAGCAATCCCATAAAAGCTAATTTATTACCAAGGGTGTTGAGAGGAATAATTAGTATGAGTCTCAAAGCAATTTGAAATGTATAAATGTGCTATACAAAAACAAAAGAACAAAATACAGTTATTACTGTCAGTTACTTTCCCTCCTCACAATCTAATGACAGCAAGTAGTGAAATCACCAAATGGTATGAGTTAGTGAGGCAAAGTCCATAAATAATTGAGAATCATTAACTATAAATAATTATTTCATTATTAAACCTTTAGAGTGGACTATGGTGAATATACTCTAAAGGGCCTATGTCTTCCACCAACACCTTTTATCTCCATACTGTAATCAGCTCTCAAAAATACCTAGTTGTGTAAGTGTTTCTGTGTGTTTATTTCTTCTCCATTAAACTTGAATAGGACATGAGTCATTATGGACTCCCATCCATTATAGGAGTGTTGGAGCCTTTCAACATTTGCATAGCCATAATTAAAAGAGATTTATGATTCTATTTTAGCACGTAAAAACTTTTGTTGCATAAATTACACTAATATTGCTAAGCCCGTTTGACTTTCTCTGCTGCCTGTCCATCCAAACAAGCATGGGTTGTTTCTGCACTCCATAGGGAAGGTGTTTAGAGAGGCACTTGCATTGTGGGGTTTTTGAAGTACTGTGTTCTTTGAGTGGAGTTTGCTGACACAGTGTGAATGGGCACAGCTCCCAAGATAGCAAGTGCAGGCTTGCCGCGTTCAGAATAAGTTGGTGCCTTGTAAGCAATAACCAAGATCAAGGCTATCCAACTGTGTGGTACTGAGTTCAAACTAAACACAAACAATACATATACTTCCAGAACAACCCCAAAACAGATTATCATGGAAGATGATGTAATGCAAGAGAGTTATAATGAGATAATATATAAATATAACTCATAATGAGTATGCCCTCCATTGTAAAAATCACATCTACCCCCAAGATTCAAACCTAGTTGTGTGTACCTCCAAAGCCCACACATTAAATCACCACGCTCTACATTGCAAACTGTCCCAACTCGGAGAGCTGACATTTGAAATAATTCTGTCCACAAGTGCTCATCTTTCCCCATTACCATTCACTCACATCTTTTGATGCTGTTCTTTAAACATCTTGATATCTAGACCCTTGAACGCTTTCCAAGTGTTTCAGTCTCTTTCTCCATTGTGACTTTGCTTTCCTCCTAACCCCGGAACCAATGGTCTTGGCGAGCTGTTTGCAATGATGGCACATCCTCACAATCTTGAACCCCTACCATTTCTCCTGAGCTCAGTGCCCAGCCATGAGTAGCCCTCATCACCTATTTGCTTGGATCCTATTTCTGAGCTATGAAATATGGCTAAAAAGTCTGATAAAACTAAGCCTAATAGATCCCCTACATATCATTCCTCTCTGCAAGACCCACATAGGGCCACAGAAGTGGTCAAATGGTTTTAACCTTATTAAGAACAACCTAAGTGATAACTGCAGTGACCAATCATCACCCAAATAAGATTATTTTGTCTGGAACAAATTATAAATGCCATTTGTTCCAGACACCAGGACTGCCTGAACAAACTCATATAGATGCTATAGTTCTTTTCTTTCTTTTCTTTCTGGTTTTTTTTTTTTTCTTTTTTTTGAGTTGGAGTCTCTGTCACCCAGGCTGGAGTGCAGTGGTGCAATCTTGGCTCACTGCAACATCTGCATACCAAATTCAAGTGATTCTCCTGCCTCCTGAGTAGCTGGGATTACAGGTGTGTGCTACCATGCCCAGCTAATTTTTGTATTTTTAGTAGAGACAGGGTTTCACCATGTTGGCCAGGCTGGTCTCGAACTCCTGGCCTCTAGTGGTCCACTCTCCTCTACCTCCCAGAGTGCTGGGATTATAGGCATGAGCCCCCACACCTAACCTGGTTACTTTAGTTCTAACGCACTTAGCCATAAAGATTAAAAGCAATGGTTCTAGAATCTGACTGATGCCATACTGAATTCCTGCAATGCCACATGGTAAGCACGTGATCTTGATCATACAGTTTAACCATTCTAAGACTCAATTTCCTCAGCCATAAACTATGGATAATAACAATACCTAGCCCTAGTATTGCAATAAGGAGACACTTTATTATTATGTCAAATTTAATTGATCTACCCAACATTGTTGAAAATAGTAATGAGTAAACCTATATGTTACTTCTTATCTTGAATATGCATGAAGAACTGCATGGTTTATACAAAGCAATACTTCACAATCCATTACAAACCAATCCTTGTATTTCTCTGGAGGACATCTGTTCTTGCCCTGGTGTCATCTTCCAGAGTCCCTTGAAAATGATCCCTTCCCCCAATCTATAGAACCATAATAAAAGTACAACTATCCCTAATAAACTTGCAAATTTCATGAAAATCTACCTAGCCATTGTGTGATAAAGTAACAGATACAGAGCAAGAAACTTTATATCAATGAAATAACCTATGTAAAATAGCTAATGCAATTCCTGACATCTAGTAAATGCTTAATAAATGGCATTTATCCAAGCAGAACTGTTCAACAAACTTAAAGAATATGTAAACATATATAATGCACAAAGCCAAAAACTCTAGCAAAATATCTCTCTAAGATCTGTTGGCATGAACTAAAATGATTAATCTTGTTTTGCCTAATATTCAACAATCAACTACAGCAACATAAGATCTAGAGATCCAGTTTAGCAGTGATTCATGAGAAGAAAACTTAAGCATGCTTATGAACCATTGAGGGATACAGGGAACATGGCTGAAAGTAAATGAAAGGCAATCAATATCCGCATTCTTCTACAACTGTAGATTTCAACATGGAAGAGTGCCGAGCCATGAACCATCAAACTGTGCCATGAAATTTTATTCACTATATACCAGCGGTCTCCAACCTTTTTGGCACCACAGATTAGTTTTGGGGAAGACAATTTTTCCACAGATCCAGGGTTAGAGGGGATTGGTTTCAGGATGAAATTTCCACCTCAGATCACCAGGCATTAGTTAGAGTCTCACAAGGAGCATGCAGCCTAGATCCCTCAAGTGTGCAATTCACAATAGGGTCCGTACTCCTATGAGAATCTAATGCTGCTGCTGATCTGACAGGAGGCAGAGCTCAGGCAGTCATGTTCTCTTGCCCACCACTCACCTCCTGCCGTGTGGCCCAGTTCCTAACAAGCCATGAACCAGAACTAGTCCACGGCCTGGGGGTCTGGGATTCCTGCTGTATACAATATATCTTTACTACAACTGAAGGTACACTCACGCAATTACAAATAAATACATGATATAAATAGGCTGGGTGCATCATCTGACATGGTATAGACCCAGGTGTAGTTTGCTAAGAAACACCACCACAGTGTCAGCACAAATCAGGACAAAAAAACAGATCGAAATGCAAAGAGAATTTTGCTTCCTGATTGTGTAAGAGAATATGTTCAGGACAACAATGATTTCTTTTACATCTGAGGGGGAAGAAAAGGGATAAGTCCCCTACAAATCTTTCCATGTGCAAGACCCACATAGGGCTACAGAAGTGGATTTACCCTGTTAAACATTATCATAAACAACCTGAGCGATAGTAAGTGGAATGACCCATAATTTATCATCCAAACAGGATGCTTTTGTCTGAGACAAATGATAAATGTCAATGGACAACAGGACTATCCTGGGCATCCAAGTCATGTCATAGTAGCGTATGTAATTTAATCACTTTAGATGGGTCACCATAACTTTTAGTCTTCAAAAGTGTATGGTTTAGAAATATCACCATTTGGCAAACACTGCAACAATAATTGTTGGAAGTAAGAATTGTCAATGGTTGCTAAAATTAGCAGGCAACAGAACAAGCAACCCTGAGAGACAGAAAGTAAATTATTGGTCACTAGGAGCTGAGGAGAGGTAATAATAGGGTGTGATGGCTAATGGATATGGGTTTCTTTTGGGGTAATGAAAATGTTCTGGAATTCCACAGTGATGACAGTTGTACAACCTTGTAAATATAATAAAAAACCACTGAGCTGTATATATTAAAAGGTGAATTTTATAGTATGTAGACTATATCTCAATGCAAAATAATAATAAAAATCAGTCAACGAAGAGTGAGAAGGAACAGGATATTTACATAGCCTCAAAGCACCTTGTAACAAGATACATATAAATTGCAAAGTAAAATTGTAACTACAGTGGAGAAACCTGCAGGACACCACCTTAACTAGATATTCAAAGTTAATATCGTCAGTAACAAAACAAATTCACACCGTGTGGCTCCTGACTCAAAGCTCTGGAGACGCAAGCGCACTTCTGTAGTATTTTCCTAAAAGTATATAACCTAAATCTCACCATGAGGGAGTATCAGGCAAACACCAGAACATCCCAAATTGAGGGACATTCTACAAATAGCTAGTCAGTATGCTTCAAAAGCATCAAGGTCATTTGTAGTGGGTTGAATTGTGGCACCCAAAATATACGCCAACTCAGGACTCCAAAACGTGACTTTATTTGGAATAAACATCTTTTCAGATGTAACAGAGATAAGGATCTCCAAATCAGATCATTCTGCATAAAGATGGGCCCTAAATCCAATAACCTGTGTCTTTAAAAAGGGAAACTATACAAGAACATAGAAGAAACCCATGGAGCCGGGCACGGTGGCTCAAGTCTGTAATCCCAGCACTTTGGGAGGCCGAAACGGGTGGATCACGAGGTCAGGAGATCGAGACCATCCTGGCTAACCTGGTGAAACCCTGTCTCCACTAAAAAATACAAAAAAAACTAGGTGGGCAAGGTGGCGGGCGCCTGTAATCCCAGATACTTGGGAGGCTGAGGCAGGAGAATGGCGTGAACCCGGGAGGCAGAGCTTGCAGTGAGCTGAGATCCGGCCACTGCACTCCAGCCTGGGCAACAGAGCAAGACTCCATCTCAAAAAAAAAAAAACCCATGTAAGAACAGAGGCAGAAAGGGGAATTTTGATGCCCCAAACCAAGGATTGCCAGCAACCAGCCGGAAGAGAGGCATGAAACTGATTCTTGCTCGGAGTCTCCATGGAGAAGCAGCCCTGACGACACCCTCATTTCATTCTTCTGGCCTTCAGATCTGAGAGAGAATAAATTTCTGTTGTTTTCAGCTACCAAGTTTGTGACAATTTGCTATAGCAGCCCCAAGAAGCTAATGCTCTCGTAAGAAAGAGAAGCTGAGAAACAGGTTCCAGATTAAAAGGGCCTAGGAAGGAGATGTGTATTCCTGAGTTGGATCTTGAACTAGTAAAAAGGACGTTAGTAGGATAATCTGTAAAGGTTGATTAAGATTTGTAGATTAGATAATTGTATTAATATTCATTATATGGTTATTTTGTAATTTTACTGAGGTTTTATAAAATGTAAAGATTTGGAAACCAGGTGAAGGGTGTATAAATCTTTGGAATATTTTTCTAATATTTTCTAAGTCTGAAATTATTTCAAAGTAAATACAGTCATCCTTTGGCATCCTTGGGGAATTGGTTCCAGGATCTCCCTCGTATACCAAAAATCTGTCGATCCTCAAGTTCCCGATATAAAATGACATATCTAGTATTTGCATATAAACTACATTCTCCCATATACTTTATGTCATCTCTAGATTACTTATAATACCTAATACAAGTGTTATGTAAATCGTTGTTATACTGTATTGTTTGGGGAATCACGACAAGAAAAAGTCTACACCTGTTCAGTACAGATGGAAACTTTTTAAATATTTTCAATCCACAGTCAATGGAACTCACAACTGTGGAACCCACAGATATGGAGATCTGACTGTAATTCAAAAATAAATAAATAATTTAAATTGTACAGCTAACCTTAGATGTAAGAACCACCAAAACCATTCAGTCCTGAGCAAGTCATAGACACACTACATTTGTTTTTAAGCTGTTAGATTCTGGGCAATTATATTTTATTGTGATGGTTACAAGCATAAGGTCCTAGAATCACACAACTTCCCTACTGGCTCAGATACATGTTCTTAAACTCATTGCTTAATCTCTACGTACCTCAGTTTTCTTGTGTGCAAATAGGAAATAATCACAATATCTCCTTCATAGAATTGTTTTGAAGATAACTTAAGAATCTATGTAAAGTGCTTAGCACCGTGCATGACAGATAATAACTGCTTACAACTGTTAGCTCCTTTTATGATATCAGTTAGTGAATATAACCAGCCCTATACTCGGCACAGAGAATAAAGAAAAAAAAATGCAACTTTCTGTTTTGAAAAACACTCATGTACCAAGGAAATCATAAAACCAAGAAGAAGCAGTGAGTAGTGGTAAACAAAGGACGCTACCAGGGTAAAAAACTAAGTAGCCTGTGATTTCTTTTTCCAGAAGACTGAAGGAGACAACTGGGACATTACTACATGGGGGGTGGGGGGGAAGAATGTTTGCAGAGAAGCTCAATGAAAAGTTGTTGAACACAATCATTGATTGGCTAACAATTAGAGATGACCTTGCAAACACTATGCCTGCGATTACTGGAGGCAATCAAGCAAAATCTAATGCGCTCTCAGGTCTATTAAATGGGAATTTCTGTAGCAAGTAGGAGGTTGGAAAATCTGACTGCTGAGGGTCTGTAAATATGCATTCTTCTATTCTTCCCTTTCTTGTGGTCTCTCCCCACATCTTTTCACATCTTACTCGACATGGATGGAAAGAACATTTTCATCTGTAAGACTGAAAACTGATTAAATGTTTATTGGGACCAGCAATTGAAACCAAGTAATGTGGCCAAGATTGAGACCCTATATCCCTTTAAACTTTTTGCCAACCTCATCCGGAGACCATCATTGTCTCTTTCAAGTGACTTTGGGCTCTGTGGGTGCTGAGTACATTACCCTATTCCTTGCCAGCTCTGCGGAGGGCCAGCGCTGCGCCTACTGCCAACTGTGCAGTTTGCCAGCAAAATCTCCAAGCTGGGAAAATGCACACACATCAAAAGATCTGCTACGAGGTTTAGCAGCCAGGCACAGAATGGATGCACAATTGTCATTCAAGTCAAGGCAATCCAACTCTATGCAAAGCCTTTGTGAGTGGTGACTGGCACACTCCTCAGGTACATTTTGGGGTCTCTCCAAATGACACACTGCCAAGAGATACCTAAGGCTCTTTTGTGGCTTTCCCTTCAAAGCAGCCAGGAGGAGGAAACATATTTCACTTGCCCCAAACCCAAAGGTATCTCCTCTCATTCTAAGCTTCCCTGAGGGTTTCTTCTATGAGAAGCAGCAGGAGAATCCTCTCCGTTGGCATCTCCCCAAGGAGGGCACACACAATTAACAATTTTGAGAAAATATGCACTTCAAAGATCCTCAAAAGGATCAGATGGGATTGCTTATTAGCAGAAGCTGGAATTGGGTGGCAAGGGCATCTGTCCCCACAAATGTTTCCTTCCCCTTCAAGCAGGCCACCTGACTCAAAGGAGCCCATTGAAAGGACAGGCAGGAAAGAACATTAACCCTCACCTCCCCAGCCTCCCACTGCATGCCCGCTACAAAAAGGGGTGATCAACTAGACAAAAAGAAAACTATTTAAAATGCCACTCAGCTGCTTTAGGCATTGGTTTGTTGGTTTATTTTTTATCAAGTAACTGGCTGAACTACAATCAGTGAGGATTTTTCATTTGCCATGTTTCTGTGTGATTTCTCAATCAATACTCATCTTTCACGTATCCAAAAGACAGGAACAGCTCCAGGCAAGAGTTGACTATTCTGAGTTATTCATTTACAAGAAGAAATTGCTTCACTAAGACCTAAGTGATCTGCCAGCACGACACTGGAACATTTGAGTTACAGCAGACGTTTAGCTTTCTCATGTTTTATTTTGGGGGAGGATA
Source organism: Mandrillus leucophaeus (assembly GCF_000951045.1). Classification (NCBI taxonomy): domain Eukaryota; kingdom Metazoa; phylum Chordata; class Mammalia; order Primates; family Cercopithecidae; genus Mandrillus; species Mandrillus leucophaeus. The sequence continues at coordinate 5,301,812 of NW_012101920.1, forward strand.
GGTTGGTATTTGTCCATGTAAATCTGGTAGCCTCCCTTAACATTTAAGAAGAGAAAATGGTAAGTTATGAAGACTTCCCTAAGCAATTAGTGGGCTAGGAAAACATAACAAATCAACAATTCTCTGGGTGTTTCCTATATGCTATGCCTTATGCTAAGTGCTTTACAGTCATCATCTCATTTAAACCTACAACAATCTTATAAAAAGGCATCTTATTGTTCCCACATGATAGGTGAAGAAACTGGGGTTCAGATGTATTGTTAAGTAACCTGCCGCAGGTGACACTAAGAACACACTGAGAAAATGCTTGCTGGGTTCATATAGTAAACTGAGGATGATAAAGAAAAGGTTATTAAATTGATTTTAAATAGTATGAGTTTTCTAAGTTGAAAGAGACCGTTTCAGCCACTGACACTTGAGAGATTCACTGTTCATTTCTATCCTCTTAACTCCCCTTTTGAATGTCCTAGACTTCACAGAATCTTGTTGTTAATTCATTTTCTTTCAGACTTCAGAACTCTTCTCACATGTAGACTGAGCTGCAGCCAAAAAGTTCATCACTCCTCACTAGAGGAAGGAAATCAATGTCCACATCAGAAAAATGTGACAATCATGCTGGCTGTGTGGTCACCTTTTTAAATCAACTTCCTAGCTCTCCTAAAAATAAGTGTTATGCAAATGCATAGCAAATATATATACACACATAGATGCATATACATATATACTGTACATATACCTACACATGTGTACACACACACATACACACATGGCAACTTGGTCATTGTGACCATTTCTAGGGAGATCAATGTGATTTGAGGGAAGAAACGGGGACATGGAGGTGAAGATATTTTAGCATTTTACTCTAAACCCTAATGCTTTGTTTTATAGCAAATATTTCTAAGTTTGAAAGCCATTTTTAAGAAAGTACAATAATTCATGGTAATCACTGGTATAAAGAATAAGGATTTATTGAGAGGAATTTGATTGAATATGCTCCGTATATTGCGATAGGAAAACCATCTTCAGGAAAACAGGAAATCCAAGTCCTCTGGTTGTAAAGAGCTTCTTACCCAGAAGTGGCTGCTACTGGTGCTGCTTGGGTCCTTCAATGGGCCTGGGCACAAAGCCCCAAGGGTTGTTAATAGTTCACAGATGCTCCCTTCTCCAGAGAATCTCTCTCTGCCCACTGCGAGTCTCCCGCCTTTCCAGGAGGTTGCACTTTCACCCCATTCCCTGAAGAGGCCGAGCTGTTTAGGGAAGAAGCTAGTGGCCAAGGCCCTGCTGACAGGGAAATTTCAGTGCCCAGTCCCTGGCCTCAAGTAAACCAACCCTGTGGAGCCTTTTATGCCTCAGAGCTCCCTATGGGGTTAGCCTGAGGCTCAAGTCCTGCTGGAACCACATCCTTGCTTAGATTCTCCTGCTCCTTCATGCTTCCCCTTCATCTGTCCTGGGAGCAATCCCTCAATAAATCCCTTTCACAGTAACACTTGTTTCGGGCTCTGCTTCCTAGGAACTCAACCTAAGGCACTCCCATTACCTCTCACTATCTGATACTTAGGGGCTGAAATCTTTACAAGTGATTTCAATGACCTTTAATTCAACAAACGGATATCTTTAAATTTGTTTACAATGTTCCACAACACACATACACACACACCCCTACACACACACCTAAAATCATTTTCCGAAGACCCCACATCATTGATACTAATTCTTGACAAAACACAAGAAAAGAACCAATCTGACATATAAACACTGATGTAAAACGTCTTAAAATGCTAACGAAAACAAAAGAAACAAAAACTTAGCAAATGAAAAGAATGATTCTATGCCCAAATGGGGTTTGTAACCTGAAGGATAACTAACATATTTAGTGCTCAATACCTATAAAGCCCATGATGTTGTAAAGATAATAAAAAGACATTTGGTTATATATTTGTTACATAAAAATAATTTCATAACATAATTTTTGAAGACATATGTAGATATAAAAACAATTAGAATATATAAAGTGATAATAAACTATTTCAAAATCAAAAATAAGTATTTTTAAATCAGCACATAAATTCAATAGGAAATGTATAGTATCTTTAAAATATATTGTTTTGAACTGAATTTTGATCCCTAAAATTCACCTGTTGAAGTCTCAACCCACAACTGACTGCCTTTAAAGACAGGACTTTCAAAAGGCTAAAGTCAAATGAGGTTATAAGGGTGGGACCTTAATGAATAGGACAGGTGTCCTTATATGAAGAAGAAAAGACCCCAGAGATCTCTTCCAGTACACGTATAGAGGACACAGTAGGACCACTGTGTGTGTGCAGGTGGACGAGGTGACGATCTGCAAGCCAGGAAAACAGGCCTGACCAGAAACCAGTCCTGACACCTTGATGTCAGACTTCCAGCCTTCGGAACCATGAGGAAATAAATTACTGTTGTTTAAGTCACCAGTTTTGTGTGTTTTGTTATGACAGCCCAGGCAAACTACTATACCTATAAAGCATAATTACTAGGATATAGACAGTATTGATACATTAAAAGATATTTGCCACTTTTGGCTAAGATAACTCAATCTTACTAAGAAGTCAATTCTCCCTAAATTAATATGTGAATGTGGTATGATCCTTATTAAAATTCCAAAAAGTGTATTTCATTGACCAAATTGTAGGTTTTCTTTTTTTTTTTTGGAAGGAAGCCAGTTAAGGTCACAGGAAAAAATAATCACACACACACACACACACACAATTTTTGAAAAGGCAACATAAATAGGTGGGAGGATTAACCTTGAAAGAGAAAACATTATGAAGTTGGAGTAATCTAATGAGATAATAAATGTAAATTGCTTAGCACAATGCTTGACACAGGAATGGAGAGAAAGATTAATGAGACAAAACTGAAGGAAAAAAAACACAAATACAGATGGGGATTTAATTTATGACAAAGTTTGCATTTTGTTTTTTATCAGTGGGGAAAGATAGATTATTCAATGAATGAATTTGGGACACCTGGGAAGTGTTCTAAAAATAAAATCAGGCGGGGAGGGGGCGGGCAGTGCGCAGGTTCACGCCTGTAATCTCAGCACTTTGGGAAGCCAAGGTGGGTGGATCACAAGGTCAGGAAATCAAGAAACACCCTAGTTAACACAGTGAAACCCCGTCTCCACTAAAAATACAAAAAATTAGCCAGGCGTGGTGGCAGGCACCTATAGTCCCAGATACTCAGGAGGCTGAGGTGGGAGAATGGTGTGAACCCAGGAAGTGTAGCTTGCAGTCAGCTGAGATTACACCACTGCACTCCAGCATGGGAGGCAGAGCAAGACCCTGTCTCAAAAACAAAAATTTAAAAAAAAATTGAATCTCTACAAAATTTCTTTCACCAAAAATGGATCAATGATATAAAGCTTTAAAAACAGTAGAAGAAAACATGGGAGTTTAAAAAAAAACATTTCTTTCTAATAAAGATCTTTATATGCAAGATCTTTCTAATCTTGAAATAAGGACAACCTTTCTAAGAAACAGATTATAAATCTTACTGTATTCAAATGTTTCTGCTTGCTTTTATCGTAGAAAGACAAATGACTAACAAGGTAAAAGTATTTAAAGTTCATATAATACTACTTTCACTGCTTTATCAAGAACACTTAATTTAAAAGAAACAGCATCTCAAGGTGGCTCCACGGTGCAATGGATAGCACATTGGACTTCTAGGGACCAAAAAATAAAGATCATCCCAATTTATAAAAATGAGAAATAACTTTAACATGGTGTTTGTAGGAGGAACAACATGACTTATGAACATCCATAAAGGTATCAACACTTACAATTTTTTTTTTTTTTGAGACGGAGTCTAACTCTGTCACCCAGGCTGGAGTGCGATGGCATGATCTCGGCTCACTGCAACCTCCACTTCCCGGGTTCAAGCAATTCTCCTGCCTCAACCTCCCAAGTAGCTGGGACTACAGGCGTGTGCCACCACACCCAGCTAATCTTTGTGTTTTAGCTAGAGACGGAATTTCACTATGTTGGCCAGGCTGTCTCAAACTCCTGACCTTGTGATCTGCCCACCTCGGCCTTCCAAAGTGCTGGGATTACAGACATGAGCCACCGCACCCAGCCAATTTAATTTTTTTTAAAAAGACCAACATATAGTACTTGGTGAGGATGGGAAGAAACAGAATTTTTCAGACCCTATTATGTGAGTGAAGACTGGTGCACACTCTCTGAAGAGCAACTTGGCAGTATTTATAAAAAATATGAAATGCACAGAATGATGGTTCTGCAAGCCAATGCTAAGTATTTGTTGTGTAGCATGACCTTTGTTTGTTCAAAAGTACACGGACAAGGATATTCATTGCAACGTTGATCAGAAAAGACTGGAAACAACCTACATACCTCCCGGTAAGAAAATAGTTGAGCAAGCAAACAAACATAAACAATCCATACAAGGTTTATTTATGTTTTTCTTACAAACAGGATTTAAATAATTTAATAATAAAGGACATGAGGTACAAGGGTTTACAAACTTTTACGATATAAGGCCAGATAGTAAATATTTTAGGCTTTGTGTACCATCTGGCCTCATTAACAATTATTCAACTCTGTTGTTACAGAAACAAATGGGTGTGTCTGTGTTTCTATAAAATTATATTTACAAAAATGGATGGCAAGCCAGATTTGGCCCTTGGACTGTAGTTCTTCCACTCTGATTTAATGGATTTATTTATGGATAAGTGAGTAATCCATACGTATTAATGAATTGGATATATAGATTGGGAATTTTATGGATAAATCTTTCCTACATGATTTAATTATATATGTTATGTTATCTCTATTATGTATTTTATATACATGGATGTTATTAAATAATAGTTTCTACAGGATTATACCTTATAGCTGTGAAAAATAAGGTAACCTGCATGTTATGATACAAAAACCTCCCAGATAAATCAAGCAGAAAATGTAAGTAGCAGACCCATGACAACAGTACACTCCTGTTTGTATTTAACAATGTACAAGTTTTATGCATTTGTAAATTATACAGAATTTGTCATTACCTCTAGGGAAAGGATTGAGGGACTGGTTTTCTGGGGAAATCAAGAAAAGTCCACTTCCCTTTCATATTCTTTTGTACTCTTTCAATGTGTATATATAATTTTTAACTATAAAATACACATTTTTTAAAGACAATAAAATTTATGGACTAAAAATGTATGGGCAAGTAGATATAACATAATTTGGAAGTTAGGCTGACGGTCAGCTGGTACCCTGCTGGAAAGATCACGCCTGTTATTAAAATGTTAATATATGTCTGGAGCAGTTGAGAAATAACCATATCTCTGAACACATTGAAAGGTTCCATTAGCCTGGCAGTCCTAGTGCCACTTCTGGAATGAACTGCTCCTCAAAATACCCCAGCACCTATAGTTCCTCAACAAAGTTGGTAACTTCACTGAGCTTCTCTTTAGTCATTGGAGCAGAATCAGTATTACTTGGCCTACTTGGCCTACCTGGCCCTGAATTTGTTGGAGTATGAGAGGAGATAACGTATCTAAAAGCACTCTGCCAAATAGAAAGTTTGTGGCCAACATAAGATAATTAACATCTTTTTTTTTTTCCTCCACTTAGAGCCTGTCGACAAAGACAATGTGGAGTATTTCTTTTAGGAACACAATTATTTTCTAACATCCATGCTCAAAACATCGCCTTTCATTCATACCTCTATTATAGCATGAATAATAGCATTGTCTAGTGTGTTGAATACATGTCAGTTTCCTTTGCTATCCAGAATCCTTTGATTAAAAGAAGTGGCTTATTTATTTGCATATACTCAGGACCCACTATAATGGCTGATGTAGACAGGACATGTTTGATGAATAAATAAACAGAAAGAAGGTAAAGAAAAATAATGAGAGAGATCTACAAAAAGAAATCTGTTTATGTGTTGAAAGGAATATTCTCAACTCCACTTCTCAGTCGTCTCCAGAGAAACTCAGTGACAGTTTGCAAAGCAGTGCCAGAATAAGAGCGTAATTTGTAAATCATTGCTTGAAACTACTGATGGGATTCTAATAATATACACCTATATGTGTACATACGCATATACACACACACACATATATATAACAAATATTATTTAAGTGGCTATAGAAATTGCTTAGATTCTTAGGAATACAATATGAGCAAGACAGTCACTTCTGCTTGGGGCTTATGGTCTAATGGTTAAGGAGACAATAAAACTATCACACAAATGTGGGCATTCTTTTTAATGAAGATATACAGTATGGAGGAAATGAGGTTTTATGATAGCATTTAACAAGGAAGAGTCTAGTTGGTGAGGTATGTCTGGGGGAACGATCAGGGAAGTGTTCCCTGGGGGAATGACACATGAACTGAGAGCCAAAGAAAGTAACAGTTAACCAGATCAGGGCAGTGGGTTCTGTCTATAGGTTATAGCAATGGCCCTTTGAAAAAATACAAATGGAGCCTTTAAGGACAATGTGGGACAGCACGGCTGTAGCCCACAGAGAGAAGAGTGACGATAGATTACTTAGAAAAACTGCCATGTGCCCATGAAAGCCCATGCCCTCCTATTCTGTAGGCACATGGATAGACTACATTTCCCAGCTTCCCTTGCAGTTAGATGTGGCCACATGACAGAGTTCTAGCCAATGGCATGTGGAGGAAGTGACCTGACTCTAAAAGAACAGCTGTTCTTTTTCCACACACTTTCCCATTCAGCAGACAGGAGAAAAATGATGATGAGACCCCCGGGTAGTCAAAGGATGGAAGGAGCCCAGATCTTGCAGGAAACCTGCACTCTCTGTGAGGGCTGTTGCCTGCATGAGAAGTAAACTTCTGTTGTGGTTGAATTATATACTTTTGAAACTATTTATCCCTTCAGCCTGCCCTACCCATACTATGAGAGATAAGTGTGAGCCAGACTGTGCAGGGCCTTGTGGGTCACATTAAAGATATTGGGGTTTAGGCTGGGTGCAGTGGCTCATGCCTATAATCCCAGCACTTTGGGAGGCCGAGGCGGGTGGATCATGAGATCAGAAGTTTGAGACCAGCCTGACCAACATCAGGAAACGCTCTCTCTACTAAAAATACAAAAATTAGCTGGGCATGGTGGCACGTGCCTGTAATCCCAGCTACACAGGAGGCTGAGGCAGGAGAATCGCTTGAACCTCGGAGGCAGAGGTTGCATTGAGTCGAGATTGCACCACTGCACTCCAGCCTGGGCAACAGAGCGGGACTCCATCAAAAAAAAAAGAAAGAAAAAGAAAAGAAAAGAAGAGAGAAAAGCAAGAAAGAAAAGATATTGGGGTTTCTAAGAAATAGGGAGCCATTTAGGGGTTTTATGCAAGGTAGTGAGACATGATCAAATGTATATTTTTGAAAGATGATTCTGGTTGCTCCATAGAGAGTTACAAATTGCTCCAGTTTTCCATTTTACTTTGCTAGGTTGCCCCTGTACTAGGTTAGATAAGGAAGTAGCAAAACAATAAGATATTTCAGAGATATGCCATAGTAAGGAGTAAGTGGCATCAGATTTGAAGTAATGGAAGGAAAGTAAGGAATATGAATAGACAAGCAATGTTAACAGTATGAAAGGAAAGTAAGGAATATGAATAGACAAGCAATGTTAACAGTATGAGAATAAAAATTCACAGAAAGAAAAAACCATTAAAGCATTTTCTAAAACAAAAAGTAGAAGCAAGTACAATTACAATAAGCAAAGGAGGAGGCAGAAAGCACTGTTACAAGGATCATGGGATTTGGAATCAGAGCGCGGCTCTGCCACTCACTAGCTTTATGATGCTGGGAATATTACCTAGATTCTCTAGTCTTCAAGTTTCTCCATCTGTGGAATGGGGACAATAGAATTTATGTTGCAGAATTTCCATTAAGACACAATGAGGTGATGCTATCAATTGTGCAGTACAGTGCCTGGCATGGAGCCAGTGCTCATCAGTGTTAGCTGTTATGAGTATTCAGAGCCAGTGTGGGAATGAGTGGGTTGGATATCATAGGAAATGGACATGAGCTAAAAAATCATATGGGTACCAAAGGTTGAAATCAAGGCAGGTGATAAAATATTTTGGAAGATCATGAAAACATGCTATCTATGAAAACTGGAGCCATGATAAGGAAGAAGGAGAAAAGAAGTTCATCCCACTGAGAAGTAAAGGTCCTTTTATTTAGGATCTATCAACCTCAGCAATATTGACAATGTCAGCCAGATAATCTTTCACTGTACAGGCTTAGGGTAGAGGCTGTCTGTGAATTATAGGATGTTGACCAGCATCTGGGTCTCTATCCACTAGATGCCAATAACATCTCCCTCTTCAGTTGTGACAACCAAAAATATTTCCAGGAATTGATAAATGTCTTCCTCTCTTTTGTCCATTCATTATTTTTCACCAGGGATATGAAAAGAATTAGATGGACACAATGCTCCCATCATAAAACTTGCATCCAAGAGTTTATATTAGCTTTTTCTCACTAGTCTGCTCTTGGTCTCATGGGCCTAGTGTCACTAAAATATTTAAAGGTAGGTGAGAGAGCTCAATTACTTGAACAGAGTATATTAGGTTTCAATTTTTCTTTTATCTCTTTATTAAAAAAAAATAGTACATTTTTAGGACTGTTGCAGAGTAAGTACTGAGACAGAGGTATGTGACATCATTTGCATTCTGGTTGCCTGAACCATTAAAAGACAGTTCTACAGCCACGATTCTGAGAGGCTGACCTGAAGTCTTAGAGACCTATGTCCAAGGCCTGGTGCCCAATTACTTCCTGACCTTATGTACTCGTCTTTTAAACTGCTGAATTAGTTTTCTATCCTGTGTGACAAATTACCACAAACTTAGTTGCTAAAACCAACATCCATTTATTATCTCATAGTTTTATAAGTCTGGAGGTAGCAAAATCTGGTGGGTGTGGGGGTGAGGGGATGATCTCTCTGGGTTCTCCACTCAAGGTCTCACCAAGCTGAAGTCAAGCTGTTGGCCAGGCTGCTATTCCATCTGAAGGCTCTGGGGTAGAATCCACTGGCATGCTTATTCAGGCTTTCGGCAGAAATCAGTTCGTTGTGGTTTAAGGACTAAGGTCGCCTTTCTTTGCCGCTAACTGTTGGCCAGAAAGTACTCTCAGATGCTACATGGTACTTGCTGGTCCTTGTACATGACTCCCTCCACCTTCAAACCAGGATTGCCACAGTGTATTGAGTCTTTCTTGAAAACTCTTGAACATCTGACTTCCCATTCTGCCACTAGCCAGTGAAAATTCTCCAATTTTGAAGGGCTCACCTGATTGGCCAAACCCACCCACATAATCTCCACATCTTGAAGTTAACTGACTCAGGACTTTACATATGCAAAATCCCTTTGCAACAGTACCTACATGAGTGTTTGCTTGAATAACTGGGATACAGGAATCTTGGGGGAGCCATCTTTAGAATTTGACCTCCCACAACCCTTCTGGAAATCACAATGGGGCAGGGGAAGAAATGCTGCCTTTTGTAGTTTCCTTTTATGGCTTTCTCCTTTGCTCAAAGCTGAGCACTATTTCACTTCCTTAGGGTCCTACAGGCCCCATGAGGGTAGTGGGTGCTGTCCTAGGAAACAGTAACTTAACCCTGACGTCCATTTGTCCAAGAACTCTAAACAGGCTAAAGATAAGAGTGTTGAATTCATAAGTGAATTCATTTATGAAAAATTTTATTGTTTCTGTGAAATGATTTAATATTTACTTTGTTTTCTTTTATTGGAGTTTTAATTTACTGGCAACAGACAGTGAAGTCTCCATGCCCTGCATCCGACCGTGACATCCCAATCATTGCTAGGAGCTGGATTATAGGCTTCACAAAAGTGAGGGAGTAGAAATATTTTAATTTTGTTTTTAATTACACAATAACAAAAGCTATTATGAACCAGGAAAGAATACCTTAAAATTAATTATCAGCCAGAATAAGTTCCTCAGAAAGGCCTTTCAAAGCTTAATCAAGATAAAATGAAAAGAACATAAAATTAAATTTTAAAAAAATCTACTAAAAGACAAAATAATTCAGAGAACATGAAAAAATAACTTATGAGAGAATAAGAGCTCTAAATTAGATACTCCTCTTGAATCATTGTCAAGGACACATCCTACTTGAATTATGATCAAAAACCCATATCAATCTCTCTCTACCAGAAAATGAAAAAGAATGACTGAAGTTCTTTCGCCTTCCAGATATGACTCAATTCCCAGTTTTATGACAACTTTCATGCTGTTTTATAAAATACCAGATGAACAAATCAATGTCGACTTGCGAACAGAGAGTCTGGGTGTGAGCCAGGTATTTGATGCCAGTCTTAGATTCACACATTTGAAGATTCTGTACCTTCTAGGAAATACCACTAACCTCAAGGATAGAATACAGACATTGTCATTCTATTTTTTTTAAAAAAAAGAATCTCTTAAGTATATTTGTGAGTTAGTATGTACCCCAAGATTATTAATTTCTCTGAAGTCAATAAGAATCTCTTCAAATGAGGCACTCCTTTAAGTTTACCAAATTACCCACTTAGCATCATGTGATATAATCAACATCCGTATTGTATGTTAGTTCACCTTCCCCGTTAACATTTTCTCTTCTCAAAACAGCATTCCATTTCCCAATGGAGAAACTTTCCTCCCTTCCTCCAATCCGTTTGCCTTAGAAGAGAGGACAATGAGCCCATTTCCTAGTTCTGCTGAAAAAAAATATATGATATAGGCCAGGGAGATCAGAACATTGGCTACCCTAGTCTCAGTAACTGGTTCAAGAATAGACTCATAAAATCAGCCAGGCCAATATGACAGATATCTTGGAGCTTTGTTAAAACTGTTGATAAATGAAGGCTCTACCATGAATATTGTCTAGCTGGTAGAAGGGAACCCTAGATCTGCTGGTGTCATCTTGCCACTGTGAAGAAAGAGGCTTCCTGGGAATGAAGCCCATCCAAGGAAATGCAGAGCCAAGGGACAGAGAGAGAAAAGGTCATGGAACCATTGTTTGAGCACCTGGATCCAGCTTCACGTGAGCCCATTACACATGTAGTTGTCATTTACATATAAAATTGATTCGCTTTTTGCTTGGAGTCAGTTTGAGCTGGGTTTTTTTGTTTGTTTGTTTTTTGTTTTTTTTTGTCATGAAACCACAGAGTTATGACTAATCACTTCGTCTGGAAAGACCATCACAGCTGCTATATACCACTATTCTCAGTGTTTTTTTGTTTGCTTGTTTTTGTTTGTTGTTTGTTTTCTTTTTCTCCTCTGCTTTTTCTATACAAACTATGCAAGGTCCCCCCTCTGGGCTTGGTTCATTCACTCCCACTGATCTGAAATACTGTCTGTTTCACAGTACATATTAAGTTCCAGTCCCAAGAAGCCATTCCAATCTGATCTAACCCCTGTTGCAAACCACACCACTTGCTGTTACACCATCTTATGTCGTTCATGTGCCAGTTCATTTATCAGGAAGTTTTGTCCCCGAATACCCTCCAGGATCCTAGAATAAAATGGTTCTCCATCAATCCCCACAGCTTTAACACAATGTTCAGCTCAAGTCTCCAGCACCTCTCACCCCTGGGCTGCTGACAAAGTCTCCTAAATGAACTATCCACGCCCACACTGCCCTCTTTACTCTGTTCTTGGCCTCAGCTTACAGACATGCCTGCTGAAAACCCTTTGGTACATTGTGGATGTTCCAGGGATTATATCCAAATGCTGAAAATGGCCTCCAAAGCTCTACAGGTCTGGTCTATGCAGCTCCCCTCCTGCTTTCTCTGCTCCAGTCTCACCCAAGATATTCAATCCCCCCCACTTACCATGCTCTCCTATCACAGGACAGTACATGCTGCCCCCTCTTCCCTTAGCACTTGCCTCACCTTTCTTCTCCTAACCCATGCTCATTCTTTAGACTTTAGTGCAATCTTCATTTCCATGGGGTAATTTCCATAACTCTATTGATTCAATTACCTTCCCTCTACTATTATTATAAGCTCTCCTGGGTCCATGATCACTCTTTCACTGTATTATCAAATTTAGCATTATATACAGTAATATAAATACACACATGTATGGGTATTTTATTAATGTCTCTCTCTATTTGATGATAAGCCCCATGAAATTCAGTACCATGACTGTCTTTTCTCACCATTACATCACAGCACCTGGCACAAGCAACATCCTTCATAAACAGTAGGCACTTAGATAGAAACTGGTTGATACAGCCATAAAAAAGAATGAGTTCCTGTCCTTTGCAGGGACATGGATGAGGCTGGAAACCATCATTCTCAGCAAACTAACACGGGAACAGAAAACCAAACACCACATGTTCCTCACTCATAAGTGGGAGGTGAACAATGAGAACACATGGACGCAAGGAGGGGAACATCACACACTGGGGCCTGTTGAGGGATGAGGGGCAAGGGGAGGGAGAGCATTAGGACAAATACTTAAAGCACGAGGGGCTTAAAACCTAGATGACGGGTTGATGGGTGCAGCAAAACACTATGGCACGTGTATACCTATGTAACCCAAACCTGCACATTCTGCACGTGTATCGCAGAACTTAAAATTTAAAAAAATATATTAAATTGTTAATAGAAAAAATAGAAACTGGTTGAATAAATGAATCATATAGGTGGAATATGGTTAAGTATCGCTGGATAGATGGAAGTGTGGACAGAAAGAAAAATGATGGATAGGAGGAAGAACAGAGGAAGGATGGATGAATGAAATCGTAGTTGGATTCATGTTTATCCTCCATGTAGGAAAATGTGTCTTTTTCCTACATTTTAAAAACTGTGTAAACAAGTAAAATTCTTAAGAAACTGTCACAGACTTGTGTAGAAATATGAGCTCTTAGATGAGACACACCAGTTGCAGAGACCTAAACTGAGAGCAGGACAACCTGTTAAACAATAGAAATCTTGAGAACCACAGGGAAGCCTGGAATCGTTGATTATTTTGCCCTGTGAGTGACAGTCACCAACCATGTAATTTTGATACCTAGTGCCCCAATTCTGTAATTGAGCTACATGTTTGCTTCTGGCCAAAATAGCAGCTAGACAAAGAGTATTTATATTATCACAGAGGCTTTTCTTGTAGATTTCTAAGGTGCTGAAGTAATATTTTATTAATATACATTTTCTTTGTGTGAAAACTAGTGGAGTTTCACAGGCTCAAGGCATTAAAAAACACCCATTTCATTATGCCTTCTCTCTATCCAGGTAAGTCAAGCTATGGTGAAAATGAAGAAATCTACAAAGGTAAAACATTTTATTCTTACAAGTCATGTCACCTATAGATGGGTTCCTATGCATGTATGAAAACACACACGGATGGTGAAGATTTGGATATTTTCACATAAGAGTTTAGGTGTTTAGTCTGAGCGCAGTGGCTTGCACCTATAATCCCAACACTTTGGGAGGCCGAGGTGGGTGGATCACCCGAGGTCAGGAGTTCAAGGTCAGCCTAGCCAATATAGCGAGACCCTGTCTCTATAAAAAATACAAAAATTAGCTGGGCCAGTGATGGGTGCCTGTAATCCCAGCTACTTGGGAGTCTGAGGCAGGAGAATTGCTTGAACCTGGGAGGCGGAGGCTGCAGTGAGCCGAGATTGCACCATTGCACTCCAGCCTGGGTGACAAGAGCAAAATCAGTCTCAAAAAAAAGAGTTTAGCTGTCTAAACTCTTACAGCATGGAATCTGTACAACAGCCCTGAAAGCCAGGTATTATTTTAACCCAGGACTCTCCCTACCCTAAATTTAAAATCATGGTGATTCTCACCTACGAGGTACATCAGAATCAACTGAGTACAAGCACTAAAATTAAAGATTCCTGCACCCCATCCCCCTAGGATGTTGTTCATTAGGTCTGGAGTGAAATTCTCAAACTTGTAATTTTTTTTAACTTTTTTTGGAGACACAGTCTTGTTCTGCTGCTCAGGCTGGAGTGAAACAGCACAATCGAACTCCTGGGATCAAGTGATCCTCCTGCCTTGGCCTTAGCCAGGAAGCTACCACTACACTACACACCACTGTGCCTAGCTGACTTTTTAAAATTTGTTTAGAAACAGGGTCTCACTATGTTGCCCAGGCCTGTTTTGAAATCCTGGACTCAAACACTCCTCCCAGCTCAGCCTCCCAAAGTTCTGGGATTACAGGCATCAGACACTGTGCCTGACCTGAAAATATTTTGAAAGTGAGTCAGTTCCATTCAAGTATGGTCTGTCTATGCAATGGCATACTATAGAGACTGAAAATAGTGTGAAACCTGTGTGTACATTGGTGTGGATGGAAACTACAATATGATGTCAAATGAATGAAGGCTATAAGATGGTCTCATTTTAATTAAATGTTTCACCTACACATTTATATATACATATATTCACATGTATGTCTTTGCTTTATGTACAGAAAAGGGTTGGAAAGTGGGTATGATAAAGGCATTAGCAGGGGCTGTCTTTGAAGAGGCTTATTATTTTTACATTTTTGCTTGACAACTTCAGTTGTGCACACATTGTGTTATCATGAGGGGAAAAGCAGAAATGAAAAACCCCATGGGAAGAAAAATCAGTCAATGTAATCAAGCCATTAGTCACTTCATTAGGAAGGAAAGTTAAAACAGCCAAATCAATGAGCATCATCTAAAGATAACAACCTGTTTGCTGATTTGACCAAATGTTTTAAAGGTACTGCTTTGACATTTTATTCCAATTTTGATAGTTTTTATTGTATTTTAATAAGTACATATTTACTTGTCCTGTGAGACAAGCACTGTGCTAGATAGATGTGTTATGAATCACCTGGATTCACGTGCTTTCAGGTTCAGTTCCAGACAACTGCAATAAAGCAAATCATACAAAATTTTTTGTTTCCCAGTGCATATAAAATTACATTCACACTACATTGTAGTCTATTAAGAGTGTGATAATATTATATCTAAAAAGCAAAAGGTGTATACCTTAATTTAAAAATGCTTTTTGCTAAATAATGCTAATTATCAACTGAGCTTTTCTGCAAGTCATAATCACTTTGTTGTTAGAGGGTCTTGCCTTGATGTTGATGGCTGCTGACTTATCAGGGTGGTGGTAGCTGAAGGTTGGAGAACTGTGGCAATTTCTTAACATAAGGCAACAACGAACTTTATCACATCAATTGACTCTTTCATGAAAGTTTGCTCTGCAGCATGCAATGATGTTTGACAGCATTTTACCTACACTAGAACTTCTTTCAAAATTGGCATCAATCCTCCTAAGCCCTGTTGCTGTTTTATCAACTAATTTTGTGTAATATTCTAAATCCTTTGTTGTTGTTTCAACAATGTTCATAGCATCTTTACCAGAAGTAAATTTCATCCCAAGAAACCACTTTCTTTGCTCTTCTGTAAATAGCCACTCTTCATTCATTCAAGTTTTATTATGAGATTGCAGCAATTCAGTCTCATCTTCAGGTTCCACTTCTAATTCTAATTCTCTTGTCATTTCCACTACATCTGCAGTTACTTCCTCCATGATGTCTTAAACCTCTCAAAGTCACCCATGCAGCTTGAAACTGACTTCTTCCAAACTCCTTTAATGTTGATATTTTGACCTCCTCCCATGAATCATGAATACTCTTAATGACATATAGAATGGTGAATCCTTTCCAAAAGGTTTTCAATTTACTTTGCCCAGATCCATCAGAGGAATCATTGTCTATGGCAGCTATATCCTTATGAAATATATTTATCAAATAGTAACACTTGAAAGTCAAGAGTACTCCCTGATCCATGGGCTGCAGAATGAATACTGTGTTAGCAGGCATGGAAACATTAATCTTCTCATACATCTCCATCAGAACTCTTGAATGACTAGGTACATTGTCAATGAACAGTAATATTTTGAAAGAAAAACTTTTTGAGCAGTAGGTCTCAACAATGAACTTAAAATACTCAGTAAGCCATGCTGTAAACAGATGTGCTATCATGCAGGCTTTGTTATTCTATTTATAGAGTTCAGGCAGACTAGATTTAGCACAATTCTTAAGGGTCCTGGGATATTTGGAATGGTAAGTGAGCATTGACTTTAACTTAAAGTCATCAACTGTGTTAGAGTCAGCCTGTCCTTTGAAGCCAGGCATTGTCTTCTCCTCTCTAGCCATGAAAGTCCTAGATGGCGTCTTCTACCATAAAGCATTTTGTCTACACTTAAAATTTGTTATTTAGTATAACTGTCTTCATCAATTATCTTAGCTAGATCTTCTAGATAACTTACTGCAGCTTCTCCATCAGTACTTGCTCTTTTGTCTTGCACTTTTATATTATAGAAATGACTTCTTTTCCTAAACATCATAAGCCAAACTCTGGTAGCTTTTAACCTTTCTTCTACAATTTCCTAACTTTTCTCAGCCTTCATAGAATTGAAGATAGTTGGGGCCTTGCCCTGGTTAGGCGTTGGCCTAAGGAAATGATGTGGCTGGTTTGATCTTCTATCCAGACCACTAAAACTTTCTCCACGTCAGCAATAAGATTGTTTCACTTTCTTATCATTCATGTGCTCACTGGAGTAGCACTTTTAATTTCCTTCAAGAACTTTTACTTTGCATTCATGACTTGGCTAACTGGTGCAAGAGGCCTAGTTTTTAGACTATCACAGCTTTCGACATGCCTTCCTCACTAAGCTTAATCATTTGTACCTTTTGGTATAAAGTAAGAGACACGCAACTCTTTCTTCCTTTCACTTGAACACTTAGAGGTCACTGCAGAGTTACTAATTGGCCCAACTTAATATTGTTGTGTCTCAGAAAATAGGGAGGCCTTAAGAGAGGGAGGGAAACGGAGGAATGGCTGATCAGTGGAGCAGTCAGAGAACATGCACACATTTATTAAGTCTGACATCTTATATGGGTACAGTTGGTGGTGCCCCAAAACAGTTACAGTAGTAACATCAAAGAACACTGAACATAGGCCAGGAGAAGTGGCTCACACCTGTAATTCCAGCACTTTGAGAGACCAACGTGGGTGGATCACTTGAGGTCTGGAGTTTGAGACCAGCCTGGTCAACAAGGCAAACATCTCTACTAAAAATACAAAAATTAGCCGGGCATGGTGGTGCATGTTCCTAATTTCAGCTACTTGGAAGACTGAAGCAGGAGAATCACTTGAACCCAGGAGGCAAAGGTTGAAGTAAGCAGAGATCGTGCCACTGCACTCCAGCCTGGGCAATCAAGTGAGACACTATCTCAACAACAACAAAAAAGAACACCGATCAAAGATCACCGTAAGAGATATAATACTGATGAAAACATTCGAAATATTATGAGAATTACCAAACTGTGACACGAGACATGAAGTGAGCACATGGTTTTGGAAAAATTAGAGTTGCCACAAACCTTTCATTTGTAAAACTGCAATCTATGAAGCATAATCAAAGAAAGAGCAATAAAATGAGGGGTGCCTATATAGAGGTTCTTTTATAGTGCAAATGCTTTTATTTTTTTCTCAAATGTAAACACTTTTTGTTAAAAGATTCAAATGAATCAAAACAAAATTCTAACAAAAACCATAACAAAGAAAGTTAAGCTTTTGAAATCTTACCATTCCAAGACAACCCCAGTAAACTTTTTGGTGACATCCTTTTAACTGTTTTTATATAAGTGTTTTCATGACCATAATTTCATAAGTATTAATCCAGGACTGGGAGATTTCTCTAAACTTGGGCCTTTCAGTACTAAACCACGGACAGTCCCAGGCAAACTAGGATGTTGGTCACCCTAGATGTAGACATAGGTTTATATTACCATTTCAATGGTGTCATAGTACAGAGTGTTTCGTTATATGGATTTGCCATAACTCATTTAAACAAAATCGCTAGTGGAGATTTAGGTTGTTTCTAATTTTAAGCCATTGTTTCTATTATAAACCATCTGTGATGAACATCCTTTCACATACGTCCTTGCACACTTGAAAATTATCTGTGTGGGGTAAGTTTTTTAAATGAAGTTTCTAAGAGTACATACATTTTACATTTTGCTATATACTGCCAATTTATTCTTTTTTTAAAATATTTTTTTAGTTCACACCGTTGACCAGTTGAGCATGAGACTGACAGATTTTTCATAACCTTGTTGATTCCAAGTTTTGCCAATCTTTTAAAATCTTTTCTAATCCGATGGGCAATTCACTTCAGATTCTTAATGCATATATTTATTTTATGGACAGAGCATTATTATTTTTCTGTCCAAAAAGTCAAATGCTTTATTTTGAAGACACCATTTAATAATCTATTTTTAAAAGTTTCATTGAATATAATTTACATACTACAAAATTAACCTGTTTTAAGAATACAAGTAGATGAATTTTAGTGTTGTTACAGAGTTGTCAGTCATCACCACTATCTAACTTTGGAACATTTTCATTACTCCAAAAAGAAACCTTGTGCCTATTTACATTCGCTCCCCATTTCCACTCCCAGCCTCGTTTAACCGCAAATCTTTCCATCCCTGCGTATACCAGAGCTAAAACTGCTGGCCATACATAGTGTAGGGTGACCATCCTGGTCTGCTCAGGACTGGAGGATCTCCAGGGTCATGGGTTGTCCATACCTGGACAGTCCTGGGCAGACTAGGGCAAGTCAGTCATTTGACCATAGTGCTTTTCCTAAGCCAAAACTTTCAGATCTCCTTTTCTCCTGTCGTGTTTCATTTGACCTCTGCCTAACGGGGTGGCCTGATTTGGTAGGTCAGGCAAAGACATTGTACAAACGGACACCCCTAAAAATCAAGGTCTGTAAAACATTCTGAGTTGAATAGAATATAACAATGAAGCTCTCCACAAGGAGCTCCTTCTGACTCTGAAACAATTAGTTGTCTTAAATTATTGGCACACATTGGCATCATGACTATTTGATGTTCCTCACACACAATCCTTCTCCATCCAGCCATAACGCTGAGATCAGAGAGTCAGTACCTCAACTACAACCAGAAATAAGAAGAAGGAAGAGGGATATTGCAATACTGCAAGAGCAATTACTGAGTGCCTGGCATGTGCTACAGACTGCTCTGCATCCTCTTCTTTAATCCTTACCATCCCCTCCAGAGGTTAGTATCATTAATCCCACTCTACAAATGAGGAAACTCAAACCCAGACAAATAAAGTCACTTGCCCAGGGCACACAGCTTGGGTAACAGGCAGGATTCAAACCCAAGTCTCAGCCCAACACCAAAGCCTGGATTTACACTGTTATCTGCATGGTCTCCTGGAAGCA
Organism: Mandrillus leucophaeus; assembly: GCF_000951045.1. Lineage (NCBI taxonomy): Eukaryota > Metazoa > Chordata > Mammalia > Primates > Cercopithecidae > Mandrillus > Mandrillus leucophaeus. The sequence goes on from NW_012101920.1 coordinate 5,321,091, forward strand.
GTGGAGGGACTACATACGTTAACTTAGAATATATAAAGAAATATACTTTCTAAGTTTACATCCCTTTTCCAACAAACACAGAAACACAAAACTACATTAAGGGGATTTTTCCCAAAAAAATGCCTTCTCTCCAGTGAAATAGTATTAAGGTGACATGGGGACTGAGGAGGAGGGGTGTTGAAGGATGTTAAAGTAACAGGAAAGCCAATATAATTCAAAGTGAAATTGATTTAAAATTTTGCTAAGATTTTTTATGCTTGCATATTTCACACTTATAGCATACCTTTAGTCTTATTTACAGTTTTAATTAAATATATACTTCAGTATTTTACTAGTATATAAAAATATAGTTCTATATAAATATTTCTTAGGGAGATCTGCAAAAGCATCTCTTATAATTGATATGACATTTCAAAATACACAGTGTTTCATAATCAGATACATTTCCTGAGCTTAATGGTAGAAGGCAGCTCACATTTATATTTACTAGTTTTTAATTATCTTATTATCTATAGTTGTGATTTACCCAGATTTACCCAGACAGGAGATCTGGGAAGTAGTATATTTGAAGTTACTGGATAATTTTCATTTATATTTGCCTAAAACTTTTTCTCCTTCTTAGAATAATTGGAGGAGACAGAGATAAAAACCTCAGCCTCGCTCTTATACCACCAACAGATACCGATCGTTCTATATATCAATCTGCAGCAAAACATTCCTTGGCCATAAAGTTGAAACATACAGCCAGTGTCAGGGCTCACATATTTAAACCCATAGCACTGAGAATATATACATAAAAGTCTAACATGTCAGACTTAACGTTTCTAGATTTCCCAGGTAACTACTGGCATAAAAGGGTGGTGTGGGGAGAACCATGTGAACATGGCTTACACTTTATCTGTATCTGAAAATGAGAAGGTCAGTGTTTTGGCCATAAACATTTGCGTTTCATAACACTGTATATTGTTGTTTTTCAAACACTTTATAATGTGGGTGGATTTTTACCACTGCCTGCAGCTTGCCTGGTTAATTTACTGTTGATTCAGCCTGGCCCTGGTCCATCAACCTGAATAAGGGATTACGAAGTGGAGAGAACTATCCTGCACATGAAAGCAGGGCTTTCTCTTCTGGGTGCCAGGACCAAACCTGTGTTGAGAACTTACAAGAGATAAGGTGGTGGAACTTACAAGCCTGTGTTGAGATGCTTACAAGAGATAAGGTGATGGAACTTACAAGCCTGTGTTGAGATGCTTACAAGAGATAAGGTGATGG
>NW_012101920.1:5322477-5333750 GCF_000951045.1 Mandrillus leucophaeus
GAACTTACAAGCCTGTGTTGAGATGCTTACAAGAGATAAGGTGATGGAACTTACAAGCCTGTGTTGAGATGCTTACAAGAGATAAGGTGATGGAAAGAAAGAAGGCTTGCCTGGGAGTTTAAGTGTTAAGCTTAGATGTGCTGACCAGCCTCTAAGTATAGATGAGCTTCACCATTGCATGAGGATGGTTGGTGTGTGGTTGATCGTTGCACAGATCCCATCCCAGATGGCAATGAGAATAGCCAATAGAGCTCCTTAGAACAACATAAAGGTGTATTTTATTCATTCTTTTCTCTGTTAAATAATTATCAGGTAAAAGCTCCACATGCTGAAATGTAAGAATCTAATGATGAATAGCATTAACATTCTCTCAGCTCATGACAACACAAGTCAAATGAAAAAAAAAAAAAAACACAAATATTTACAGATGTGACTTATAGATTAGCTGAACTCTTTGAAATGTTTTAAATCATTATCTATTTTCCCCAACTTAATTGAATTAGCCTAGCTATGCTTTCTGATGTATTCCACAAATATTTATTGGGCACCCACTGAGACCAGGGTTCTGGGTAAGCACTAAGGATGAACGATGAACAAAAGAGACCTAATCCTAATCTTGATGGAAGCTACAATATAATGTTGGGCCAGACATCATCTTTAGAAACTGCATTGAGTGTTGTGAAAGAAAAGAGGGTGCCACAGATATGTATAGCAGGAAGCCTCTATCTAGGCTTCAAAGCAGAGGTCAGGAGGTGCAAGGAAGGCATCCCAGAGAAAATGATATTGAGCTGAAAACTGTAAGAAGAAGAAAGGGGGAAGAAGGGAAGGTTCCAGGCAAAGAGAATTGCATGTTCGAAGGCCAGGAAGCAGGAGGAGCCTGGTACATTTAAGCACATGGAAGAGGGCTGCTATAGCTGCTATGCAAAATTCAAAAGGGAATATGGTTTAAGATGAAGCTAAAGAGGCAGAGAAGAATCAGATTCTGCACATCTGGTGAGAAACTTGATCTTCCTCCTTGAAGCACTGGGAAGTCATCCAGGGAATTTAGGCTGGGTACGGTAGACAGAATAATGGCCCCTTCTCACAAAAACGTATGCATCATAATCCCTAGAAACTGTGAATACGTTACCTTACAAGGCAAGAGATGTTGCAGGTGTGATTAAATTAAGGATCTTGAGATGTGAAGAGTATCCTGGGTTTTCCAGGTAGGTCCAGTATAATCAGGGTCTTAATATGAGAAACAGGAAGTCAGGAGAGTCAAAAGCATCCTTTCCTGAAGGAGTTATATGGGTTTCTTTGTGTCCAAGTTTGTAGAGATAGAGACGTAATGATGAAAGAAGAGGTCACGGGTGAGGGGAAGAAAGATGGAGAGGAGGGAGGGAGAGACTTGGGGTGGCTACACTGATGGCTTTGAAGATTTGAGGTTGCTACATTTCTTGGCTCTGGCTTGACCATGAACCAAGTAATTCAGGCTACTTGTGAAAGCTGGAAAGGGCAAGAACATGGACTCTCCTCAATAGGAACGCGTTTACACTGTTGGTGGGAGTGTAAATTAGTTCACCCATTGTGGAAGACTGTGGGGCAATTCCTCAAGGATCTAGAACTAGAAATACCATTTGACCCAGCAATCCCATTACTGGGTATATATCCAAAGGATGATAAATCAGGCTACTATAAAGACACCTGCACGCATATGTTTATTGTATGGATGAACCACATTTTATGTATCCCCATTCTTCTGTTGATGGATATGTGGGTTGCTTATGCTTCTGTCTGGTTTTTTATTGGTGAGTTTGTCCCCTACATGTGACTCAGCGGGCTGAGCCCCTTCGTGGTATAAACAAATTAAAACTTTCCATCCTGACCCATGCCTGAAGTAAAGGAATAATAGATTCTGTCACCCAACACTTATTAAGCACCTCACGTGTGTCAGTTGGAGGGCTCTCTTTTAGGCCCTGGGGATGATCATGACGAATAAAACAAATTCCTTGCTGTCAGTGATATTTCATTCTAGTGGGAGAAACTAGGGAATGAACAAACCAAGCAGAAGGAAAATTCATTTACTCAACCCTCTGTTGAATATTTACCAAATGCAGGCACCTACCAGTACTGGGTAGACACAGACCTGAATAGAGGAGGGACAGAGCTCATGCCTATGTTTGCCCCAGGAAAGCACAAATACACAACGATGACAGAATGTGCTGGGGGCTATAATCAATGCCTCCGCTGAAACATTTAGGAAAAGACAATAGAGGAATTTTTTAAAGGCAGAGAAAGCCAGGCACGTTGACTCATGCCTATACTCCCAGCATTTCGGGAGGCCAAGGCAGGCAGATCACCTGATGTCAGGAGCTCAAGACCAGCTTGGCCAACATGACAAAATCTATCTTTACTAAAAATATGACAACAACAACAACAACTAGCTGGAAGTGGTGGCAAGTTCCTGTAAACCCAGCTACTCAGGAGGCTGAGGCAGGAGAAGTGTTTCAACCTGGGATGTGGAGGTTGCAGTGAATTGAGATGGTACCACTGCACTCCAACCTGGGTGACAAAGCAAGACTCCATCTCAAAAAGAAAAAAAAAAAGCCTTGAGAGAAGAGGAGCACTTTGAGCCAAACCATGAAGGGCATTCATGTCTTCATGGGGTAGGGACAGGAAGGAGAACCTGGTGGTACAAAAGAAAGGATGGAGCTCACATGCTACAGAGCAAACACCTCACCTCTTTGGGTAGGAGAATATGAGCAGTTGCTGCAGCTCTTAGTCTGGATTTGGGTTTCCTTCTGCTTGGCTCTCAGTTTTGCTTGCACTCCATTTCATCTTTGGTATACAGGGCCCTCCTATGCACCACCAGGTCTCCTGCGTGATATGTTTGGGCTTGAAATGTGGTCGTTGATGATCTGGTGTGTGTCCTTTCCCAGTAAGTATCCCTGTGGGCAGTGCTGAAATGAACAGTCTCTGTTGCTTCTTGCTTGGTCTCTGCCTCACAAGGGTCCTTTGTGAACAAGAAGGCAGCAGGCCTGTGTGACTTGGAGAGGAGGGGACCCAAGGTTCCATCCTAATCCAGCCCTCATACCCAAAAAGGCATATTCCTCTGCTTCTCCGGTATTGATCAGGAGGCTCACTCTGGAATCAGATGGCCTCACCTGGCTCCCTCTACATGAATCCAGCCCCACCACTGAATTGGGCAAATTAGTTAAGCCTCAGTGCTCGCATAAGCAAAAGGGAGATCAAAATTAATCCTTGGGGGTGTCTGTTCTAAATAAGATCATCGTTGGTGAGCACCCCTCACAATGCCCAGCATAGAGTAAACAGTTGAGAAATATTAGCGTTAATTTTCTTTTCACATTCCATGGCCTTTCAACCCAGCACCAAGAACCTGAAGAGATTACAGGGGCCTGAACATAATGGAAAGGCATTATTCCTTTCTTTTAGAACTCCAAATGCAATAATTATTTACAGGATAATGTTCAGATATTACGGAAGCATTTAATTTTAATTGATCTCTGCACATAAATAAATGAAGTTTAACAACAAAAGTGGTTTGAGTTTAACTTTATGTTTTAATACCTGAGCAAACTCTCAAGTCCTAGGGATTCCAAAAAGTGCTGCATACAAACACAAGCAGAAGTGACAGCACGGACTCCTTTTCCCCTGTAGCACTTAACAATTTGCAAAACACATCCTACCTACTACCTGGTTTTTCCAGAAGAGCAGAAAGGGATCCATTGAGGCTGATGCCCCAGATGTCCTCTAAGTCTCTTGTCCCAGATTGGCTCACAAATCCTTTTCTGGAATGTAGGTACTAAAAAGCCATTAACTTGCCAAATAGGAGGACTTCTCCTCTCTTTGTGACACTCAGTGCCTCCCGTTCCCTGCCGTGGCCTCATCTTCTATCAACCCTCTGAGTCGAGTCATTGCAGCTGTTAGGCACGCAGTCTCTGGAGTCACACTGCATAGGGCTCAAGTCTGCTTTGGTTTCCTCCAACCATGCAACCCTCTGCAAGTTATCAGCCTCTGTGTGCCTCGGTTTCATCATCTGTAATAGGGAATGGTATTTGTATATGTCTTGCTATTATATTCCTTTAGGGTTGACAGGAGGTTTAAATTAGAAAAGACATATAGGGATGGTGCTCAAATGTCACTGCTGACTCTTTCCCCACCTGTATTCCTTCCATCAGGGGCTAGACCAGGCACCTGAGAACACAGTAGACTCTCAATGGAATATTCAGTGAATCTTGTTTTTCTGTTTTACTGAAGGGTCTAAGGTGGTGTCTGAAGCAGTAGTTTCATATGTTCTCTAAGAATGTCTCAAGGGGCAACAATGGGGAAATAAATGAATTCTGAGAAGTTCTTATTTGAAAAAGACACATGCGTGTTTAGAGCAGCAGAATTCACAATTGTAAAGATATGGAACCAATCTAAGTGCCCATTGACCGATATAAGTGGATAAAGAAAATGGGGTAAATATACACCCTGGAATAGTACTCAGACATAAAAAGGGATGAAATAATGTCTTTTGCAGCAACTTGAATGGCGCTGGAGGTCATTATTCTAAGTGAAGCAACTCAGGAATGGAAAACCAAATACCATGTGCTCTCACCTATAAAGTGGGAGCTGAGCTATGAGGATGCAAAAATATACAGAATGATATATTGGACTTTGGGTATTTGGAGAGGAAGGTTGGGAGGGGGATGAGGGATAAAAGATTACATATTGGATACAGTGTACACTGCTCGGGTGATGGATGCTCTAAAACCTCAGAATCCACCACTGGAGAATTCATCCACGTAATCAAAAATCATTTGTATTCCCAAAACTACTGAAATTTTAAAAATAACAATAGAAAATAAATTCTTAGGAAAAAAGGCAAAACAAGCTAGAATTCCTCTGTACTTCATTTTTTAAAATGGTCAGGTTCAAAGCTGCTATGCAATACTGGGGCAACAGTAAGTATCATTGAAATTATTTGTCTTTTTTTATTTTTAGTCAACCTGAAGTGAACAATATTTTAACCCAAAGCACAATAATTTATGCAGCAACTCGTATATAATGAGCAGGTTCAATAACAGATAATTATATGGAAAGTACTTAAATGCTAACTATGTACTTTTAAAATGCTGCAAAAGTAGGTTCATAATTAAATTATAATTACAAGTAAAAATGGAGACAATGATCATTCCCTGAGAAATCTGCACATTTTTATTTCCAGGGTTGTGTGCAGCTTCTCTAACACTCTGATTCATTACTTTGTTGGTAGCTCCACTCTGATCTGACTCGTTTTGCATGATGGATTTTAAATTTAAAATTAACTAAAATTATCTTTCAGATTACTAATTACCATATGCAATGATTTCAATAGAATACCCAGGTTGCCATTAAAAAATAGTTTGTGAGCATGTAAGTTTGAAATTGTGGAAGATTTATAGTGGAGAGAAAGGGGAACATTGGTTGATCATCTAATAGAAACTAAACAATTGGTAGAAATTGAGAAACCTTTAAAACAAGTTATGAATTACTTGTGGAGAGGGATACACATAACTATTAATGTGGCAAAGTCAGAAGACTTTTCAAAATTATATCATTTATAACTCATCCAGTTGCAAGTGAAAGAAGCACATCTGAATTGTCGAAGAAAAAGAGAAAGATTTATTGGTTCATAAATCTAATAAAAAGTTCAAGAGTAACTAATTTCAGGTCTGGCAGGATCCAGAGTCTGAAATAATGTCACTATGGTTTAACTTCTTGCTAACTTCAATACCCAATTCTGGTTTTCTCAATGGTCATTTTTCTCAGACAGGGACTCCCCATATGGTGGAAAGAAATACCTGTCAGATGCACCAGATTCACATCTTCAAAGCTGAGGAAGCCCAGTGGAAGAGGAGTGGATTTTTTTTTTTTTCCCCCAAGAGCTTCAGGAAAAGTCTCAGGTCTGAATCTCACTGCTTCAAAGACAGTCAAGTTGCCTTATCTGAACCAATCTCTGTGGTAACCAGGGTAGTGCTGTGCTCTGATTGGCCAAGAGTTACAAGCCCTCACCTGGAGCTAGAGTTATCATACACTAATTTATAGGGGCTGAGATTCCAAAGGGAAACTGAGTTGGTGCTTCCAGAGGAAATATAAAGAGATGCCTGGATGCCAAAAGCTCTCTGGGTGAACAGTGAACCTAACCAGACTTTGTCCTCATTCTCTCCTTTTCTTAATCTTAATTAAATAAGGGTTTCCATCTCTGCTCAGCTTTTCCTTACCCCAAAATGAGTCCTTTTGCCATTTGGTCAAATCAATGCATTTAAACTAACATATGCTTTAATGGGCCAGAGAAAAATTTTTAATGCATATCTGAATCTCTCTGCCACCACCATTCACCCTAACTTCTTGCTATGGTAATATTCACATTACACAAAGTAGAGGAAATTATGTATTGAACCTCCATAAATCTATCACCCAGCTTCAAAAATTATAACCATGTGCCAAATGTATTTTATCCATACCCTCCCATCCTCCACACTTTTTATGGTCAGAGAACTTTAAAGCAAATCTGCAATGTTATGTTTCAATATTTCATATGAATATCTAATAAGGGCTTTATAAAAGCCTAACCACCATGTAATTTTCATACCTATCACTGTTAATAATGTCTTAATATCACCATGAGTACATGTCTATATTTTCCCTTGATTGACTCAAAGATGTCTTTCTACAGCAGGTTTGTTTGAATAATAAAGTCTCCACACTGCATTGTCATGATGTTTAAGGCTCTTTTATTCTATATCAATTTTCCCCTATAGTTTGTTATTTTCAGGTCATTGCTTTATGAGACAACCAGACTATGTCATTTGTCCTGAAGAATGTCCCCCATTCTGGATTTAGCTGGTTGCTCCCTTGTGGTGACATTTATCCTGTTCTTCTGTCCCTCTTATTTCCTGAAGCCTGGTAATTTGATCTAGGGTCTTAATTAGATTGAAGGTCAGTTAATTTTTTGTTTGTTTGCAACTGGTTCCATGTAAATGCCTTCCTACTGTGCTCTTACAGTTAACACAAACCCCTCCCTCCTCATGGTCTGCTTCACTCTCACTAGTCTTTCATTTCATTGTCTCTCTCTCTCTCTCTCCTGATACCTCTGGCATGCTTTGATTATTTCTCTCTCACCAAGCTCCTAAACAACTAGAATATTTCTTTCTTCTAAGAATGGTTGTCCCTTCTCTCCTGGCCCAGCTAGCTAACACCTTGTTAGGGAAACCATCTCCAACTCCTACTGACCAGGTTCAATCTTCCCACCAAATGCTCCCATAGCATCACCCCATTCTCCTTTGCAGCCTTATCACTATTGCAATTTTCCATTTATTTTGTGTGATTTTTAAAGTAGTATTTGTCCTCCTCTGGACACTATACGCTTCATAAAAAAAAAAGACACTGTTTGACACGTTTGTTGAAAGTATAAATTTGTTTTTAAAAAGCATACACAAAATATGTATACACCATCCCCAGGTCAGTCTATTTCCTTAGGCCTTACAAATATGTTATTTTATTTATAGTAAAAGCTACCAGTTATTTTTGCTAGTTTTATGCCATGTATCCTGATAGTTTATTTTGCACCCTATTTGTAAGCATTACAATTACACCACCAAGTGGATGTTAACGTCCCATTTTACAGATAAGACAATGAAAACTTAGAGAGGTTAAGTAATTCACCCAACACACCAAGCCAGACCTTTGCTGAGCCATGATTATCCTTTATCCTTTTAATCATCCTATAAGATAGTGTCAGAGGTGTTTGAACCAGAGCAATACCACCTTGAATAGGGGCTGGGTAAAATGAGACTGCGACCTACCGGGCTGCATTCCCAGAGAGTAAAGCGTTCTAAGTCACAGGATGAAATACAAGATCAGTACAAGATACAGGTCATAAAGACCTTGGTGATAAAACAGTTTGCAGTAAAGAAGCTGGCTAAAATTCACCAAAACCCAGATGGTGACAGGAGCGTCCTCTGGTCGTCTGTGCTGCTACACTCCCACCAGTGCTATGACAGTTTACAAATGCCATGGCAACGTCAGGAACTTACCCTATATGGTCAGAAAAGGGGAGGCATGAATAATCCACCCTGTGTTTAGCATATCATCAAGAAATAACCATAAAAATGGGCAACCAGCAGCCCTCGGGACTCCTCTATGGATAGCCATTATTTTATTCCTTTACTTTCCCTGTAAATTTGCATTCACTTTACTCTATGGACTCTCCCTGAATTTTTTCTTGTGCGAGATCCAAGAACCCTCTCTTGGGGTCTGGATTGGGACCTCTTCCTGGTAAAAATAGTGTTTTTGTTCTCATTTTAGACATACAGTAACCAGTCATCCCACTTTGCTGTGACTGAGGTGATTCCAGAACATGGCACTTCAGTGCTCCAACCAGGAAAGACCTGGGCAAACTGAGAGAAGTTGGTCACTCTATTCACAGATGAGACTCAAGGACACTCACGAAATACTTGAGTAATTAGTGAGTAATTAGGGTGCTATCCCACATATTTCAATTCCTAAAGCCCACAGTTTCTACTATGTCACACCATGATGGCTAGGTGTTAGCTTGTAATTATAAAAATGGGTACTCCAAAGCTTAACCTCCTGACCACCATCCTAATTAGACCTTTACTCTTTTGTTTCAAAGAGAAGAACTACAACTAGAAAAATTTCCCAATTTTTCACTTTGGAATCAAAAGGACTTCAACTTTTTCTGGTCAGGAAGACTATACTCTTTTGTATGATTCTGAACCCCTCTTCTTCATGGCCAACGGCATGACATTCTGTTGTGTTCTCAAAAGATACCAAATACTAAAAATATAGATTTTTCACCATAAATTATCAAGCTCAAATCTAATTAATCAAAAGCATGGTACTCAGTCACCTTTAACTGTTTCCTCTGCATCTTGATATGATATAAAATGACTCTGGAGCAAATTCACTTGTGATAATTAACTAATCTGTTTATTTGGTTTCAGTTTTATCGCAAGTATAATGCACCCACTACATGCCTTAGCCCAAATAGCAACAGCGGTATTAATGAGAGGGTAATTCCTGCAATTTGGGGAAGATTGTGCAAACAAGTTGGAATGCCTGCTAAATCTCTACTAATGTTCAAACACACTTCATCAGACTTATCAAAACAGCAAATCAAGCTACTACTTAAAAAAATAGTTCAGATGAAACAGCTGTACTCATCGGAATATTCATTCACTTTGAAGAAGAACACTCAGTGAGATGGCTTTTAATCCTTCTAGGACACTCGAACCTCAGGGGTTCTGGGCAAGTGATGTCTTTATTATGCTTCTATGAGATCACTGAGCCTCCCAATTGAATTTGAAATGCGTTTACTGCAAGAGACCTGTCTAAAGATCAAAAGCCAGGTAATGTCCTTGACCAAGAACAATTAGCAAAGTTGGTTCTCCCTTACCTCTTTTAGCAAGGAGAATCATTGTTTTGCATTAAGGAATATGTTCAGTCTTTATTAAAATCACTTGGGCACCTCAGGGAAGAAAATTCTAAGTGCTTAGAATCTCACAAAAATGAATGACCTGAGCAGGTAGAGTTCATGACAAGAAATCAGACCCAAACAACATTTTCATGAGCAGATACATTAAGCAAGCTTGTAAAGAATAATTACGGTGATATAACAAAACTCATATCTATTTATTAAACATTTAAATTAATAACATAGAAAAAATAAAGATTATTATCAATCTCAAATGTAATTAAGGCAGGAGTTTACTTGCATGTTCTTATTCAATCTTCGAATCAAATGTGATTAGCACTATCATAATCCCCATTTAACAAACTAGACCAGGGGTCAGCAAACCATAGCCCATGATCCAAATCCAGCCTACTCCTTTTAAAATATATATATAAAGCTTTATTGTAACACAGCCATGCCCATTCACTTACGTATTGTCTGTGACTGTTTTCCCAGTGCAATGCCAGAGTTGAGTGGTTGAGCTATAGACTGTCTGGCCTAAAATATTTATTACCTGACCCTTTATAGAAGTTTGCCAATCCCTAGACTAGACATGAGGCTCAAAAAAGAAAACATAAATGTCTAATTACAAATTAGTTTCAGTTCTACAAAGGGAATAAAAAGAGACACTATATGAATTTATTAAGACAGCAGTAATACTATTTGCTTAATATAGAGTTCTGTGTTTTTGATGCAGGATTTTTTGCTTCGTAGCTTAACTAGGTCCTGGTTCTTGTCTCATACCCAGGAGGAATTAGGCATGTAGAGACTTGGAAAGTGAGTCAGGAAGGAAGTTTTATTGAGTGGTGAAACAGCTGTCAGTAGGGAGGAGCCTCAAGGGTGGTCCCACTACCCAAAAGCAGGAGAGTTCCCAGTATGGCTGAGCCCGGGGCTTTCTATGGGCTCAGAATAGGGAGTGTGTGCTAATTGGTTTGCGAGTATGCAAAAAAGGTTAAAGTGAAGACATCACTCAAAGCTGGGCACAATAGTGTAGTAAACCAATTAGGAAAGGGTAGGTATATGTAAAATAGGTGAAGGATGGGAATCAATCAGAGGAAAGCACACCAAATGGGAAGCAGGGTTTTCAATTTGGTGTGAGGATTTACCCAGCACTGTTTTGGGCTTGAAGGTCAGGTTTCACCAGGAATCTGCCCTTATCTGCCTAGGCATTTGTCTGCCTTCTGCCTCTAACATTTTTTTAAAGCCAGTGAGAGCATCCCCCAGAAAAGAGACTCTAGGCTTTAAAGGAAGTTTCTTCTACTTTTCTCTCCCCATTGCATTAAGGAAACTTCATCCACATAAATTTATCTGAACCCTCAGCATGCTTCCTAACTTCTTGCCTTGCCTTGCTTTCTCATCAAACTCTGGGGCTATGATTTGGTGATTTGCTTTCAGACTCTTATTTCCTCACTTGACTTTTCCAATTTGACAAATTTTCTGCTATTGACTCAGTATCACATCTCAGCAGGACCCTGACTCCAGTTTCAGTCTATGCCTAGGCTTTGGCCAGCAGCCTAAAAACATTCTTATTCCTAACCTCAACCTGCCCTTGGCTTCTCTCTCACTATCTTGGTGCTGACAGCTCAGATGGTCACCACCACATCATGAGGGTCAACACCAAACATCAGTGACACAGATGCATTTTAAGGTGTATTTTTTTAAAAGGCAGTTTAAATTTTACAAGTAATGCATGAGTTTCTTCTATTTGTAAAGTTCAAATATTGCAGATGAGGCTAAATCCCTTAAGCCACCATTTCCTGACCATCCCACAATA
>NW_012101920.1:5333800-5336523 GCF_000951045.1 Mandrillus leucophaeus
CAAATTTTCTGCTATTGACTCAGTATCACATCTCAGCAGGACCCTGACTCCAGTTTCAGTCTATGCCTAGGCTTTGGCCAGCAGCCTAAAAACATTCTTATTCCTAACCTCAACCTGCCCTTGGCTTCTCTCTCACTATCTTGGTGCTGACAGCTCAGATGGTCACCACCACATCATGAGGGTCAACACCAAACATCAGTGACACAGATGCATTTTAAGGTGTATTTTTTTAAAAGGCAGTTTAAATTTTACAAGTAATGCATGAGTTTCTTCTATTTGTAAAGTTCAAATATTGCAGATGAGGCTAAATCCCTTAAGCCACCATTTCCTGACCATCCCACAATAGGAAGTCAGCACAAACACCCAACAGATTGACAAAAGAAATTAAAGTTTGAAATACAAAGTGTTGGTGAAACCATGGGCCTGCAGTTTCTCTCACAGAGTCCTAATAAAACTGGGGGGCATTTTGACAACGTCAGTTAAAATTTACAAAATCTATGTCCCAGCAAAACTACTACATGATATTTACCCTACAGTAATACTCGAAGATCAGGACAAAAAAGACTCATAGATGCACAGTGTGCAGTGGTTGTGATAGTAAAAATAAACAACTTTTATATCATTTTAAAATGTGGCAGGATTCATGGCATTCACAACATGTAACTACAAACGTATAAGCCATGTCACTGTAGATTCTTATTTGCAAGGTTCTTCCTTTTCTTCATGCTTTTCACCAAATCATTTATATTTAATAGTAAGGTGAACACATTAAGTGAGCTAGGAGGGAATTTTAGAGGAGTTCTTTCCTCTTCCCTTTGTCCCAAATAGCAATGAGCAGATAGGAAATAGAAAATGAGATTCTAAGAAAGTAAGGTTTTTTAGAAAAGAAATAGGAGATATTAGTAGATCTGAAATCAAGGAGACAACCCTTGGTGAAGTTGCAGTGAGACAACATAAGGCAGAATGTCCAGAACCACTGTGGTACATCATAGATAATCAGTAAAAATTCACCACGTCTGGATCAAATTCTGTTTTTTCTACCATCCATATTGTATTCTTGCTCTGATTATACAAACTCCATGCAAATATTATCTTCTTAATTAGCTTTAAGACTTACCTTTATTGCTAGCTTTGGCTATAAAGGACAGGACTTAAATGAGATCCACATCCATATAAAAGCTGTGTGACCACACGCTATCTAATTTTGGGGGAGTTCCCTGGTGATATGGTTTGGTTCTGTGTCCCCACCCAAATCTCATCTCGAATTGTAATCCCCATGTGTTGAGGCAGGGAAGTGACTGGATTATGGGGGTTGTTCCCCCATGCTGCTCTCATGACAGTGAGTGAGTTTGATGAGATCTGGTGGTTTGATAAGTGTCTAACTTTTCCTCCTTCACTTTCTCTCACCTGCCACCATGTAGTATGTGCCTCTTCCCCTTTTGCCATGATTTTAAGTTTCGTGAGGCCTCCCCAGCCCTGTGGAAGTGTGAGTCAATTAAACCTCTTTCCTTTACCCCTTTCTCAGGTAGTATTTTTTATAGCAGTGTGGAAATGGACTAATATAACTGGTGAACTTTTGATTCCAACTTTTCTACATGTTAATCTCTTGGTAACACCCTCACAGACACACCCAGGAACACTACTTTGCATTCTTCAATCCAATCAAGTTGATACTCAGTATTAACCATCACATGGCCATTGGCTTCTGTGACCATTTTCTATAAAGTGGAATCATATCATTTATGTGAATCTAAGTTACAGCTAATCTGAGAATCTAACAGCCACATACCATCTGCCACCCCAGTACTTACCAATCTCATTATTTCTTTTGTACACACACACACACTGACATAAAGGTTATGGAGTCCTCGCATTTAAAAGAATGAAAATAAATCCTGAAAGCAGGAGGAATACTTCAGAATTCCCTATTTATCTCCTCCTGTATCATAAAAGACTGCATGAAAACCTTGAACGCTCTTCTAGAAACAATTCAGGGGATTTTCAAGGTTAATTCTGATGCCTCAGGATTTTTGCCATGTGTGCTTACTGGCTTCAGAACCCAGCCCTGTGTAAGAAGAAACCCATCTTACCTGTCCTGAGAATGTGCTCCCTTGCTCCCTGAATCAGTTGCTCATGAGACTGTAGAGTCAGTGATAGCTGATCTCCAGCAGCTACCACAGTGCCTGATGCTCAATAAGAACTTACTAAATGAAGGAATTAATGCAATAGGAATCAAAATGAATGCTTTGGCTTAGGAGCTAACATGCAAAGACATAATAGATCAACCTAATGCCCATAGGTGAGTCAATAGCTGAATAAACTAAGACACGTTCATAGTTTAGAATGCTAGGTGGCTATTTAAGGAAACAGCAGGCACGTAATAGGTCTATATAATAATAGGCATGGAGAAATAATAACTCAGAAGTACAGAGGTATTATTACTGAGTGAAAAAAATTTCAGGACAACATTAAATAGCATGATGCTATGTATATAAACAAAAACTTTTTAATCTACACAATTTCTCTGGGTACGCATATCCACACAGCTGATATCTAGAATTATATAATTAATAGAAGTTACCTTTAAGGAGTGGAAAAGTGGGTCAAAGGAGGTGGTAGCCTTATGTGTCATGTTTTATTTGTTATATGGGGAATTTATATCTTTCTTATGCAATTAAAATAATTTTTTAAAGGGCATTGAGGAGGGGATGATCACATAGGCC
>NW_012101920.1:5336573-5369323 GCF_000951045.1 Mandrillus leucophaeus
TTGTATTCTTGCTCTGATTATACAAACTCCATGCAAATATTATCTTCTTAATTAGCTTTAAGACTTACCTTTATTGCTAGCTTTGGCTATAAAGGACAGGACTTAAATGAGATCCACATCCATATAAAAGCTGTGTGACCACACGCTATCTAATTTTGGGGGAGTTCCCTGGTGATATGGTTTGGTTCTGTGTCCCCACCCAAATCTCATCTCGAATTGTAATCCCCATGTGTTGAGGCAGGGAAGTGACTGGATTATGGGGGTTGTTCCCCCATGCTGCTCTCATGACAGTGAGTGAGTTTGATGAGATCTGGTGGTTTGATAAGTGTCTAACTTTTCCTCCTTCACTTTCTCTCACCTGCCACCATGTAGTATGTGCCTCTTCCCCTTTTGCCATGATTTTAAGTTTCCTGAGGCCTCCCCAGCCCTGTGGAAGTGTGAGTCAATTAAACCTCTTTCCTTTACCCCTTTCTCAGGTAGTATTTTTTATAGCAGTGTGGAAATGGACTAATATAACTGGTGAACTTTTGATTCCAACTTTTCTACATGTTAATCTCTTGGTAACACCCTCACAGACACACCCAGGAACACTACTTTGCATTCTTCAATCCAATCAAGTTGATACTCAGTATTAACCATCACATGGCCATTGGCTTCTGTGACCATTTTCTATAAAGTGGAATCATATCATTTATGTGAATCTAAGTTACAGCTAATCTGAGAATCTAACAGCCACATACCATCTGCCACCCCAGTACTTACCAATCTCATTATTTCTTTTGTACACACACACACACTGACATAAAGGTTATGGAGTCCTCGCATTTAAAAGAATGAAAATAAATCCTGAAAGCAGGAGGAATACTTCAGAATTCCCTATTTATCTCCTCCTGTATCATAAAAGACTGCATGAAAACCTTGAACGCTCTTCTAGAAACAATTCAGGGGATTTTCAAGGTTAATTCTGATGCCTCAGGATTTTTGCCATGTGTGCTTACTGGCTTCAGAACCCAGCCCTGTGTAAGAAGAAACCCATCTTACCTGTCCTGAGAATGTGCTCCCTTGCTCCCTGAATCAGTTGCTCATGAGACTGTAGAGTCAGTGATAGCTGATCTCCAGCAGCTACCACAGTGCCTGATGCTCAATAAGAACTTACTAAATGAAGGAATTAATGCAATAGGAATCAAAATGAATGCTTTGGCTTAGGAGCTAACATGCAAAGACATAATAGATCAACCTAATGCCCATAGGTGAGTCAATAGCTGAATAAACTAAGACACGTTCATAGTTTAGAATGCTAGGTGGCTATTTAAGGAAACGGCAGGCACGTAATAGGTCTATATAATAATAGGCATGGAGAAATAATAACTCAGAAGTACAGAGGTATTATTACTGAGTGAAAAAAATTTCAGGACAACATTAAATAGCATGATGCTATGTATATAAACAAAAACTTTTTAATCTACACAATTTCTCTGGGTATGCATATCCACACAGCTGATATCTAGAATTATATAATTAATAGAAGTTACCTTTAAGGAGTGGAAAAGTGGGTCAAAGGAGGTGGTAGCCTTATGTGTCATGTTTTATTTGTTATATGGGGAATTTATATCTTTCTTATGCAATTAAAATAATTTTTTAAAGGGCATTGAGGAGGGGATGATCACATAGGCCTATCTTGTTCAGTTTCATTATCAGGAACCCTCCCATCAATAAGCAAAGGCAGAGCTACCCCATAAAAAGCCCCTGTCTCTATGCTCAGCCTTGTAGGACTCTCACCAAGCTCTTCCTCCCGGTCACTCATTCTTGTCAAGCCACTTGCTCCATTCTGACATCTCTTATTCCGATCGCACTGGCTCATGCTAGCTTTCATCTATCTCTCTGCCCACCCTGTGCCCACTCCCAGGATGCCAGAACCCAGCCCTTGTATAGCTCTTGGATGCCCCTAATCCAAGGACACTATGATTCTAACAAGATGATGAACAATGGTGAGATCAAAATGTGAGTGATTAGTGATTTGCTAAAATATAAAAAGCCCTGAATTTACTAACCAATTTTTAGATACTCAAAGGCAAAATTCAGTCTGATGAAAGCAGCCAAATCTGTGAGTTTACAATGTTCCTAAAATAAAATCATCATCATCATCCTCATCCTAACCATCAGTCTTTGAGATATTACTACAGTTGATTCTCATCATTCATGGTAGTTATGTTTCATAAAGTTGCTATAAACACTGAATTAACAAATAATAAACCACTGTTCCCAGAGGAAATAGAAGGCTAGACTCCTAAGTACCTCTAGTCACAATATATTCAGCCAATTAATATATAACCGTGTTATATCACATGTGTTTCTGTTTAATACATATGATTGATTCACTATCATCAAACTCCCAGCCAACAGCACTATAACTCCTGCCTGAACAAAACTTATCTAACATATGTATGTTCTTTATAAGGCATATCACAGCCTTCTTGTCTTGAGAAGTACTGTAGAGCACTTCAGGGCTATGCTTGCGGATATTTTAATCAAAATCACCAACAAAAAGCACAAACATGCCAAAAATGGCACTAAATAGACTGGAAACGAACCGTTTACACAATCAGTGCTGAAACAAGAAAACAGAACATTGCCTTGTTTAACCTCAGCTGAGAATGTGTATGTCAGTCAGGCGCGATAACTCATGCCTGTAATCCCAGTACTTTGGGCGACCAAGGTGGGTGGATCACTTGAGGTCAAGAGTTCGAGACCAGCCAGGCCAACATGGTGAAACCCCATCTCTATTAAAAATACAAAAAAATTAGCTGGGCATGGCGGTACGCACCTGTAATTCCAGCTACTTGGGAGGCTAAGGCAGGAGAACTGCTTGAACTCGGGAGATGGAGGTTGCAGTGAGCCGAGATCATGCCACTGCACTCTAGCCTGGGCAACAGAGCAAAAATCTTTCAAGAAAAAAAAAAAAAAAGAACTTAGAGAATGTACATGTGCATGCGAGGCAACTCAACTTTCATTGCTCTCCTGATGTCTGTGAATAATCTTGAAAATGTTGCTAGTATCAACTTTGGGGTTACCCACAAGTGTTAGCGTGTAGGCAAATTTTCAAATACAGAATCTGCAAATAATGAGATGCACTGTGTACACTCAACACCTGAAATATTTTTGACTTTTTTTTAGTTGTATATCAACCTTTTGGAGTAGACACTATTATTATTCCGATTTCATGAAAGAAGGTAAAAGCTTGAAGAGATTACGTGGTTTGACAAATATCATAGAGCTGGGAAATCTTGGATCTGGAGTCACACCTGGGCCTGTGTGATTCTAGAGTCAGAGCCTTGAACTCCTGGTTTGTCACCTATCCAGATGTCTGTAGTCTAAACGTAGGTACCCCAGTCTTCATATTACAGTGTGACCACATACTCAAAATCAAATGAAACCACCATATTGACCATCAGCAGAGTGCAGACTCTTTTTCATCAAACCATCCTTTGACCTTGAAAACTTGCCAATCTTAGTGGAGTGCGAACAACTCTTATTGCATGGGACCAAACACTCTAGGTCACAACGTTTTTCCTAAATAGAAGTTAAAACTCAACCAAATCTTATGACTTCACCTGACTCCACACCTGGGATATCCTTCGTACCCTGAAGGTCTCTTTAAGCAGAATGACAAAGGAATCTCATTAAATGCGTGCACTATGGTCTGATGGCATATTCTCATCATAACCCCATAGGTGCCCTCTGATGTCTTGAGACTCTAAGTGGTTTTTAGCATGAAGGATTTTTCAAGTAACAGACATAATTTGAGAAGGAAAGAAAGATGCAGGTCACATTTGCTAAGATTTTTCTGAAAGGAAAAGTTAATACTGGCCTCATTTAAATGCTCAATCCCTCCTAAACTTGTCATATGTACTTTTGATCCTTGTTGCCAAGATCATATGTCTTGGTCTACCTTGAATATTTTCTATCCTTTTTCAACATTAACTATCCATATATGGTTCATATAAAGATAAGCAACTTTTTTTTTTTTACAAATATGCATAGAAAACCCACTATATGCAAGGTACTAAGCATGTTGTTGTGAAGAGCTCATGTTAAAAAAAAAAATCTTATGATTATGCTCAAGCAAAAAAAGATCACTTGAAACAGACATGTGTTGGCACAGGTCTTGGTGACAAGTTCTCAAAGAGTGATGGATGCCATGTTTGCAAGGGAGGGGGGCATTTTTGTTGAGGGTCATCTCTTTAGAGTAAGTATCGGGGCTCAGAAGACAAGCATGGGTTCCAATCCCAGCTCAGCCACTCACTAGGTCTTGTGTGATCTTATATGAAACACCCATCTTCTCCGTCAGCTTTCTTCTTTACTATGTAGTAGGAGACAAGAAACTCTATTTCAGTGCATTGTTTTGAGGTAAATAAAGCTAAGTACAGAAAATATTATCATCATCATCACACATGAAAACAGGTTGTTATATTAAAACAGGGATAAGTTCCCATATATAAACAATGATAGGGTATACACTTCTAGGAATAAAAGTGCCAAAGTCTACTGAGTCATTTCCTAGGTATTTTCATGCATTATGCCACTTAACCTTTACAACAGCCCTCTGAGGCCATTTCCATTCGCCTTCACATGTTATAAATAGGGAAACCAAGTCGCAGGGAGGTTAACTGGCATGTTCAAGGTCACAGATTCAGTCACTGACAAAGCAGGATTTAAAACCCATATACATCCATATACCATGTGCAAAGGATATGAACAGACACTTCTCAAAAGAAGACATTTATGCAGCCAATAGACACATGAAAAAATGCTCACCATCAGTAGCCATCAGAGAAATGCAAATCAAAACCACAATGAGATACCATCTCACACCAGTTAGAATGGCGATCATTAAAAAGTCAGGAAATAGGTGCTGGGGAGGATGTGGAGAAATAGGAACGCTTTTATACTGTTGGTGGGACTGTAAACTAGTTCAACCATTGTGGAAAACAGTGTGGCAATTCCTCAAGGATCTAGAACTAGAAATATCATTTGACTCAGCCATCCCATTACTGGGGATATACCCAAAGGATTATAAGTCATGCTGCTATAAAGACACATGCACACGTATGTTTATTGAGGCACTATTCACAATAGCAAAGACTTGGAATCAACCCAAATGTCCATCAGTGACAGACAGGATTAAGAAAATGTGGCACATATACACCATGGAATACTATGCAGCCATAAAAAAGGATGAGTTCATGTCCTTTGTAGGGACATGGATGCAGCAGGAAACCATCATTCTCAACAAACTATCACAAGAACAGAAAACCTAACACTGCATGTTCTCACTCATAGGTGGGAATTGAACAATGAGATCACTTGGACACAGGAAGGGGAACATCACACAGTGGGGCCTGTTGTGGGGTAGGGGGAGGGGGGAGGGATAGCATTAGGAGATATACCTAATGTAAATGACGAGTTAATGGGTGCAGCTCACCAACAAGACACATGTATACATATGTAACAAACCTGCACGTTGCGTACATGTACCCTAGAACAAAAAGTATAATAAAAATAAATAAAAGTAGAAAATAAAATAAAATCCATATACCTTCACTTCAGAGCCTTTGCTTTTACCCATCACCTATTTACATCCTCCCAGCCCTAGGAAGAAGCATAAGCTAAGGCAAAAACAAACAAACCCTGGAAGGATGCTCAAGGCAGCAGCTGGATGCTCAAAGACAGCAAGTGGACCAGACGGAGGAGGTGGTTTGAAAGCTACACTGAGGAAGAATAAAAAATTAAACGAAGGTATTCGGGTATTGTTTATTGGCGAGGTAGAGCCACTGAGGGCTTATGAGTCAGGTGGTGCTGTAAGTTCTGTGCTTCAAGAAGATTAATCTGGTACAATGGATCAGAGAGGAGAGAAAGAAAGACCATTTTGAAGTTCTCTATTAAAATAGCTCAAGCATGACATGATAAGGGCTTAAACTTGGCTAGTAGAAAAAAAGAAAGTATGAGTTTGAAATTGCTTAAAAAGAACACCTCTCTTCCCCATTTTGTCAGTTCAGTCTTTAGATTCTAAGTCTGTATTTTTCCTGCAACAGTAAGCAACACTTTTCTTTTTCCTCTTTCAGAATGTGTTCCATTTTAAATCCTATCCACTGTATTTAAACTTTGTTGTGTTTAGCATTAAGCTGCAGTGCGGTCGTATATTATGATGCCTGTAAAAATCCTCTCAACAGCTCCAGAGCAGAAGTCAGTTAGTGATTCAGAGCAGGGAGCATTAAGGTTAATTACCTAATAATTTACTACAGTGAATGCATCTGTAGACATTTTGATTTTCACTAATTGTGGAGCTGAACAAAGTAAACAACACTTTGTTCATATTCCAGCTGTGAGGAATATGTCAAGGGAATCTTTCCTGTGATTTATAAGCCCATTGCTTTACCCTTGAGCACAAGGCCACTTGATGGGAAGTTGGAAAGACCAATGGTTTTGTGGACTCCATGGATTGGTTTAGTAAAGATTTCCCTTAATAAGACTACAAGCCGACCTGCCTTTGCTGCTTCGCTGAGTGTGCCATTCAGAGAAACTAGGCAGGAGCAATGCTAATGCAATTTGCTGAGTCCTGGAGTTCTTGTTGTAGACATGCATCATCGTCTGCGCTTGGGGGAAGTCGGGGAACAGGGGTAGGATGGGAATGCTAGAAGAGTGTCAGAGTTAAGGTAAAATCATTATGTACAGTCAAATCCAGACTCAAAGGCCAGTTCCTCCAATTACTAGCTTGGTAGCCTCAAGCAAGCAAGCTGACCACTTAAAGTATACACTTCTTCATCTAACCAGGTGAAAACATTTATGCAGCCAATGGTACTGCTCTGTGGAATTATCATGAGAACTAAACCTGATACTAATTTATACGGGGCATCTGAGACTTTGGCCCACCCATATGTCACTACCACTTCCCTTGATTTTCCTCTACAAATTGCCTTTTCTGCTCTCAGACCAAGTGACTGGGATCAGAACTAACCCTCCATCCTGTGCGTCAAAGATAGGCATTTAACCTGGGCTTGGCTAATCAAAGCAACTCATCCTCTGGTCACAGTGATCAGTTCCAGGATGGATATATTACCCAAGGAAGGCCAATCAGGCTAAATAAGGCCCAACTCAAGTTATTTTCTGCTACCTTCTGGAAAGAGAAGGATGCTCAGTTTACAAAACTAAAAGATTAGGATGCCAGCTCAGAACAGCTGTATCACCCCCAAAGAGGAGGACCTGATTAAGAAGCCAAGCAGAGGAATACAGACCAAAACCCTGAAGAGAGCACTATTGGGTCCTTAGGATATTGTTTGAGCTCCTGAATGTAGCCATGCTCAAAGGCAGAGATACCAAAACTCTTTGTTTTATGAGCCAATTCATTACCTATTGTGCTTGCAATAATTATGTCTGGCTTCTGGAACTTCCAGCTAAGACTCCTAGTACTTTGAAGCTTCAGTATAGTTTGCAATGCATAGAAGGCACTTAATAAACACTCTTCATTATTATTGTTGTTGTTATTAAAGAATCCAGGCGGGTGCAGTGGCTCACGCCTGTAATCCCAGCACTTTGGGAGGCCAAGGCAGGTGGATCACCCGAGGTCAAGGGTTAGAAACCATCCTGGCCAATATGGCAAAAACCCGTCTCTACTAAAAATACAAAATTAGCCAGGCATAATGGCGCATGCCCGTAATCCCAGCCACTTGGGAGGATGAGGCAGGAGAATCACTTGAATCTGAGAGGCAGAGTTTGCAGTGAGCCAAAATTGTGCCATTGCTCTCCAGCCTGGGCAACAAGAGCAAAACTCCATCTCAATAAATAAATACATACATACATACATACATACATACATACATACTCCAATACTCATCCCTATTCTCAAGCCATGTTTATTTTCCAAATAATACTAGTTTCTTACATGGTTCCAAATAAAGCAAATGTTCTAGGTTTAGATCATCTCTTTAAAACTATTAAAAAGGCCTAGAGATGTTTAAAACACTAACAATTCTGAGAGGAGGAGGAGGAGGAGAAATAGAAACAAATGACTGTGGCCTTTTGATCAGATGCCTGGGAATCTGGACGACATTCTGTCAAGGTTGTGTGCTTAACCATCGCTGCCACAGAGTGCAATTTCCACGAGTATACAGACTTTGTTCGTTCATCCTATTCTGTACAGTATGAAGCTTTGCATATTTGCCATCTCTTACCTTTCAAAGTTCATCATTGGATGCCTACAGTAACTTGAGAGTTATGTGCCTTTTGACCAAGGTACTATTCAGAGTCCACTTTTCAGATGAGGAAGCTGAAGATGTAAGAGATTATGTGACAAGATAGTCTCAAGACCCTTGGGGAAGAGAGAGCAGGAATCTGAAACCAAAATCTAAGGAGCATGACTTCCAAGTGCTGCCTTCTCCATAACTATAGAAGGTGATCACAGGAACACAAATGGGGGCAACATACTGTAGTGAGTTGGTGCTGGCCACCTGGCCGCAGGCGCTGCCCAACGATGTGCTCCCTATTTCCCCTTGAGACAATTATGCAGCCTTCTGAACCTTCTGATCTCCGTGTCTAAAACCAGCATGATCACAGTCCCTGCCTCACAAGAGACTGAAGTGTAACCACCAAGCCAAGGGGTTCACCTTGCCCACTGTCTAGACAGAGCCAATTCATCAAGACAGGCGAACTGCAATAGAGAAAGAGTAATTCCCACAGAGCCCACTGTGCGAGAGGCTGGAGTTTTATTATCACTCAAATCGGTTTCCCCGAGCATTCGGGGAGCAGGGTTTGTAAGGATAACTTAGTGGATGGGGGGAAGCCAGTCAGCCAGGAGGGCTGATTGGTCAGGGATGAAATCATAGGGAGACGAAGCTGTCTTCATGCACTGAGTCAGTTCCTGGGTGGGGGCCACAAGATCAGATGAGCCAGTTTATTGATCTGGGTGGTGCCAGCTAATCCATCAAGTGCAGGGTCTGCAAATATCTCAAGAACTAATTTTAGGAGCAGTTTAGGGAGGGTCAGAATCTTGTAGCCTCCAGCTACATGACTCCTAAACCATAATTTCTAATCTTGTGGTTAGTGTTAGTCCTACAAAGGCAATCTAGTCCCCAGGCAAGAAGGTGGTCTCCTTTGGGAAAGGGCTGTTACCATCTTTGTTTAAATTATACACTGTAAACTAAGTTTCTCCCAAAGTCGGTTCAGCCTACACCCAGGAATGAACAAGGACAGCTTGGAGGTTAGAAGTAAGATGGAGTCAGTTAAGTTAGATGTCTTTTGCTGCCTCAGTCATAATTTTGCAAAGGCGGTTTCAGAAGGATTAACTGGGATGATGGATTCAAGCACATCTAACACCAAATCCAAAACAAAGGAAGAGACTGACAAAAGCTGAAGATTGCATCCTAAGTGAATTAACGCCAGAATGGAAAACCAAGTACTACATGCTCTCACTTAACGTGGGAGCTAAACACTGGGCACAGATGGACATAAACACGGGAACAATAGATGCTATGGACTACTAGATGGGGGGGAGAGTGGGGAGGGAGGGAGGTGGGTGTGGGTTGAAAAACTACTTATTAGGTACAATGCTCAATACCTGGGTGTAATATACCCATGTAACAAACCTGCCCCTATATCCTCCGTATCTAAAATAAAAGTTGGAAAAAAACAAAGAAGATTGAATCTGTGGGCACAAATCGAACTCTTCTGAGATAAAGTATTGATTGGAAAGTTCTTTTGAGAAGCCCACATGGAGCGCAAAAGAAACAAGGACGTTCCAGGCGGCCCGTCTGTACTAGCAAAACCTCAGAAATAATGTAAAGACCCACCCATAGGAGAATGGCAAAGTGAAGCACATCTCCGCTTACAGAATGCTACTTAGCAATTTAAAAAGAATAACGAATGTTAACTCAGTATGCCCTGATACAGCAAGACCTATAAGACTTATTTTCGAGCAGAAATAAAAAAGTGGCAATGATTTGTGTGAAAGAATGAAAGAATCTATTTATTTCCATAGAACAGGCAAGTCTCTTTCCAAGTAATACATGTATATGTACTTTTAAAAAGTCTTGTGAGGACACATACCAAACCCACAGTATAAGTACCGAATTGAGTGTGGGGTCAAAAGAAAAGTCAGCCGTATCTGCTGTTTTAATTTTTAACGATAAAATTTTGGTCATGAATTACTTATGCAATTAAAAATTAACAATAAAGAAACACTTGAGGCAGCTGAAAGTAACCTCACACTGCTTCAAGCTAAAAGTAACCTGCTTGTACTACACAGTGCTCAAATAAACAGGAATAAATAGGAAAAAGACACATTCAGCCACTCCCCAAGGTATAAAACAAAGGGGTGAAAAATAAGCAAATTCACTGGATTTTTTTATGATTTAAATTTTTTTTTTCCTTTTAACTGGCTGTGTCCCATATACACAGTGCAATTATCTTTCTTCAAAATATCATCACTCAGTTGAATGATCCTGCCACATGAAAAACAGGTTTGGCACAATCGTTGCATATTGTTGGGAAATTATCATCAACTTTCTTTTCTCTTCAAAAAAAATTCACAATGTCACTGATGAGTTCTGTTGTTTTTCATCTAATACCTCAACCCAGTTTAAATCCATAGTCTGCATAAAATCCTTGAAATGTGACCTTAATGGTGGAAATATCCTATGTGAGACCAAAATACGGTGTTTTGGGACTCATAACATGGGGACAATTGCACCTTCTCTCAGGTCACCCCACCCATCAGACTCTGAGCTATCCTTGCCCCACAAGGTCTGCCATTTAATCCCTGCTGTCAACTCTACGAGGCCTGCGCTTTCATAAGCCCTTCTTTCAGAGGCCTGAAGCACATGAATCAGTTTGCATTCATATACGTGGCTTCAAACCCACATGGAAATTTCTTCTATCCCCTTTGCTGATTTTACCCATTCTCATGGCTTCAGATAACATCTTTTAGCTACACAAATTTGTATTTTTAGTTCAGATCTCTTTTTTTGAGCCCTAGATTCACATAACCAACTGCCCCTGCACCATCTTTGCTTTGATGACTCACATGCATCTTAAACTGTTATGTCCAAAATAAAACCTTTATGATTTTGCTCTCCCAAATCTCTCTCCTCCAGTTTTCGCGTATCTTAGTAAATGACACCAGCATCCAAAAGGTAGCAAGGTGGAAGTTATTCTTGCCTTCATATTGTCTTACTACCCACTCCCCGTGTTTACAGGCTCTATTTGTTTTACCACCAACCTTTCTTTCAAATGCATGCACTTTTCTGACATCTGAACTGTCACCAGCCAGCTGTGAGCCACCATCACCTCTCATCTGGTCTATGGGAGCACCTTCCTCACCAGCCTCCGCATTTCATGCTTGCCATCACCCACTATTTTTCACAACGCTACGCTCCTGGATTTTCATCCTTTAAGGCTTTCCACTACATTTAGATTAAAATCCCAACTCCTCCCTGGGGTCTGCAAGCCCTGTGGGACTAGAGCCTGCAAAACTCCCAAACTTTATATGATAGCCCCCTCAACAGCACATTTTAATTGCACGAACCTTCCATTGTGCCCTAGGAAACAACCTCTTTCCTACCACATTTCTTTTGCTCTGGAATTTTGCATTTCTGTCTTTTTCACCCTTCAGGTCTTGTCTTCAATAGCACCTTCATGCAGCACCTTCCTTTGCCACACCCTCTAATCCAGCCCCTGCCTATTGAAACAACCACTCTATTTTCTTTTTCTTTTTTCTTTTTTTTATTTTTAGACAGAGTCTTTTTTTTTATTTTTAGACAGAGTCTTGCTCTGTCCCCAGGCCGCAGTGCAGTGGTGTGATCTTGGCTGACTGCAACCTCTACCTCCCGGGTTCAAGTGATTCCCCTGCCTCAGCCTCCCGAGTAGCTGGCACTACAGGCACGCACCACCACGCTCAGCCAACTTTTTGTATTTTTTAAAGTAGAGACAGGGTTTCACCATGTTGACCAGGGTGGTCTCGATTTCCTGACCTCATGTTCTGCCAGCCTCGGCCTCACATAGTGCTGGGATTACAGGCGTGAGCCACTGCGCCCGGCTGGAACAGCCACTCTGTTTTCTTTAGAGTGAAAATCACAAACTTTAATTACATGATTCATGTGTGTTCTTGCTTGCTATTCTTCTCCTCCATGACAGCAGGAATCTTCTCTGTTTTGTTTATGGTTATAGACCCAGTACTGACCTTAATGGCTGAGATACAATTGAGACAGAAAAAAATTATTTGCAGGGTAAATGAATTAGAAATGTATTTATTGAGCTCTGTGCTGTGTATTCAATGCTTTGCTAGGAAGTAGGGAGTATTTTGTAAAAGGCATGGAATCAAATGCCATCATATTTGCCGTTAAAGAAGTTGTATTTTATTTGAAGAGACAAAACTCTGCACAGTGAGAAAATGAAGCCAACAGCATAAGCCAGTACATTTGAGTACTTGATTTAAGTAGTAAATTATATGTTTTTGGTCACGTGGGGTTGACCAGAGGAACTTCTGGCGGGATAGGCCAGACAAATGGCTTACTTATGAGTAAGAGGGGTAAAGTTACAGAAGTTGGAGAAGTGAGAAACAACGAATTCTAGAATATCCAGAAAGGGCGTCATGGAGAAGATTAAATGTATACCAACCTAAGACAGGTCAGAATTAGTTAAAATTGCTTGAAAACACCTAGAGTGATGGCCCTCAGGATCCTGAAGTAACGTTTAAAAAAAGGTAGCCCATTTACCTGCCAAATAGCAGGACATTTTATTATCTTTCCAGTGTATCCCATACCAAGGAATGCCAGAAATTCCCCAGGTCAACTCAGAATTCATATGAGACACAATCACAGAGATTTTAGTTTCCAGACTCCCAAGTCCATGCCTGTATGTTCTTCCCTTCCCAACACAGGCCTTGATGCACTGTATCTTCTTGAGGCTGAAGAGAGGGAAGGAACCCTTTTCCTAAGAAACAGGTTGCAGCTACCATTTCTGCCCTTGGCCCAAAGTGCTGTCTCCTCCCATCTTATCCTTGCCAGTTCTAGTCAATTTTGGAGCATTAGCATCTTTCCATAAGCAGTGACAAATCGGGGCATTGCAAGACAGCTGGTGTCCCACACTAAACCTCAGAAATCTTACCAGCTAGAGGCCAACAGATGTTCTCTGCCTTTCCTACCTTGTTCACCAAGGGCTGTAACTAGTCCTAGGCCTTGGGTATGCTTGCTTAACAGATGCATCCTAATGCAAATTAACTGGGAAGGAATGGGAAAAAATAAACAAAAAATGCAAATGTTTAGCCACTCAAAATTTTCTGTCTTAAAAATACTCTCCAGGAACAAATGGCAATGAGAGCGAAGTTCAAAATGTTCCTATTTCTTCTGAGTTCACAGCAAATGTTCTTTTTATACTCGGCCTTCATGTGATTAATAAGGACAAAGATCAAGAAATAGAAGGGAACTCCAAACGAAGAGGGGAAGAAAATTGGGTTGGAAGGAGAAAGCCCTAAGTGTGATGCACTCAAAGAACACCAAGAGGCAAGGCTGGCTCCAAAACATCCATGTAGGAAACCTGGAAGAGGGATGATATTTTTGGAAGGTTGTGCAAGAGAACTGTTCTTGAGCTCTTGAGTTCTTGAGTAAGGACACTGGACTAGATCATTTGCTTATTTAGGATTGTGGGGTTGTTAGAAATTATAAAGAGGCTAAGTTTCACCCCAGCTACCTCTTGGCACTGCTGATAACAGACAAGAGACAGCTGTAACCAAACTGAAGGTACATTGCAATAATGTGAAGGGAGGATTAGAGATCCTAGCTAGAGAAAAAGAGCAGGTAAATGCCTAGAATAAGACAGTAACAGCTGAAAGGAAAGGAAAGATACAAGAAACCCTCCGGGGGAATTCAATAAGATGCAGTGAGTGGATACATTTAGGGGATGCCAGAGATGAGTGAGTCAGAAATTCTCCAAGGCTGCAGGCTTGGCAGGCTGAGTGTATGTCAGAGAAGTCAGGAGTAGATACAAGTTTGGGGGGCATAATGATGAATTTGTTTCTCCACCTGCTATATTTGAGGTAACAGCAAGATATACAGGTGACAATGCCCAGTAGGTTATTGAAGATATAGGAGCCAGTCCAAATAGAGTTCCTGGTATTTGTTAAAATAGCACTGGCTGAAAAACTCACCTAAAACACACAAGCATTGCAGCGCTTTGCTGAAACCTCTGAAGCTTATGAATTGCCTGTTCTCAGTTCTTTGTGAAATGCTGAGTTGTAGATATATAACCCCAAGGCTCATGACATCTAAGTCTTTCTAAACAAATAGCTGTGAGTGCAAAGAATCATAAGGTCTGGAAATGTCTGGCCTGGAAATACTCCAGTACAGTTTGGATTTTGGATATTCCTCCCTCTCCCAAACCTTTGTGAATCTTCTCGTATCTGGGTATCACTACATATCCGGCTACAGCAATGGAGCATCTCTATACTGTTAAAACTTCTTACCTATTTGTAAAACAGTACTGCTTTTTACCTAAATAAATTTAATTTACAAAGTAGTACCATAAGTGAAAAAACAGTATCACATGAATAAAATACAGTGGTAAAAATAGAGCTAATGAGGAAAAAGATGTTAAAGCTGATTATCAGCTGTTGTACATAGTTGTCATTTTTTTGCATACTTGACTTTTGTGATGTTTAATATCGAGTGTCAACTTGATTGGATCGAAGGATACAAAGTATTGTTCCTGGGAGCGTCTGTGAGGGGGTTGCCAAAGGAGATTAACATTTGAGTCAGTGGACTGGGAAAGGCAGACCCACCCTCAATGTGGGTGGACACTGTCTAACCAGCTGCCAGTGCGGCCAGAATAAAAGCAGGCAGAAGAACATGGAAAGACTAGACTGGTCTAGTCTTCTGGACTCCTTCTTTCTCCCATGCTGGATGCTTCCTGCCTCTGAATATTGGACTCCAGGTTCTTCAGCTTTGGGACTCTTGGCCCTTTGACCACAGACTGAAGGCTGCACTGTCAGCTTCCCCACTTTTGAGGTTTTGGGACTTGGACTGGCTTCCTTGCTCCTCAGCTTGCAAATGGCCTATTGGGGGATTTCACCTGGTGATCATGTGTGTCAATTCTCCTAATAAACTCCTCTTTATATATACATATGTCCTATTAGTTCTGTCCCTTTAGAGAACCTAATACAACTTCTGAAAATCCTTCCTTTATGGGGAAGTCCAAATTACAGGGCAGGGTCTTGATTTTTCAAGTGTATACTGAAGGAGGATACAGATTTCTGCTCCCCATCTAATTCTAAGTGACCCTATACTCTGGTTCATAGCCTTGCAAGGAAAGAATCAAAGACAAAAGGATGAATTTCTGAGACGCCCACACTGCAGTGTGTGGTATACTGCCAGCTGCCACCCACAGTGCCCATGCAGGCCTGTCTCATGACATTTCTTACTTAATTTATCAGATTTCTGGCTTCCCTTGGTTGCTGATGTAGTGTCCCTGCAAAACTTATGTTCACTCAGAACCTCACAATGTGACCTTATTTAGAAATAGGGGTTTTGCAGATGTAATTAGTTCAGGATCCCAAGATGAAATGCTGGATTTGTGGTGGGCTCTAAATCCAATCCTTAGAAGACAGGAGGACACTGAGATGCACAGAGCAGACCATGTGAAGACAAACACAGAGATAGGAAGGATGCACCTACAAGCCAAGGACTACCTGGAGCCACCAGAAGCCTGTCAAGATCTCTGAGCCTGAGATCTATTTTTTGTTGAAATGAAAGTAGCAAGGGTTAAAGAGCTGTTAACAGCAGAGCAGTGCTAATTTGAGACTGTCCCCATGGGGCAATTAGAAGGACTGAAAGAAACTAGAAGGTAAATGACCTTGTATGATGTAATGCTATTTAATGCCATGTCTGTTTTTTGCCTGAAGCCATCTAATGTAGCGCTAGTGGTATGTCCTCTATCTTGGTAAATATTGGTTTAGTAAAATGTCCCGTCTTTATAAATAGGAGACTGGGTCTTGGTAAAGCAAAATGAAAGCACACAATCCCATGGATAGACAAGAAGAGTCAAGTCCATGACTCTGTTCTTCTATGTTTCTTCCTTTTGCTCCCCACCCCACTGTTTTACCCCTCTACACATCTCTTCTTTAAGCTCTTCTAACCATGTTTCTAGCTTTTGTAAGCTCCGTTCTTTAACATCCTCCCCTACGTGCATATGCTGACACCACTTGTTCTGGAAAACTCGGTGATATGCCCAAGTCACCTTGCTTTGGTCTCCTGCCCACCCCCCATCCTCCGTCCCCGATCAATGCCTCCCCTCCTTGGGAGGAGTCCTCTTCCTGGGGCATGTTTTCAAATGCAAACCCACCAGTTCAGAGTTCACAGTCCCATAATCCCTCCTATCAGGATCACACCATTCAGGCCACTGTTCACCTGCCCTAATTACCCCAGAGCCAGGTATCAGACAGCTAAAGACAGCCTCCATGCCCAGGCACTGCTGAAAATATTCAAATTAGCCAATCCTGAGCCTGCTGACCCTGCCTTCCCTGTTCCTTCCCATGGAAACCACAACAAAGGCTCTAACCACAGTTCTCCCCTCCCTCTGCCTCTGATCAGCCCTAGCGCTTCCCCACAAGGACCCCCATGGCATGACATTCCCCTCCCCTGAGGACTGTAACAAACTACCTTTTCACTGGTAATCATCTCCTGATCTGTTGGCCTTGATACACCTTGAGTTTCTATATTTTAAGACAAGAGTCTCAGGAAGCAACTATATCCCTGCAGTCACCATAACTGATAAAATTCCAATAACCTTGAACATCACTGGGATCTATTATCATAAAATTTGCTTCTTGGAATACCGTTCCATTTTCAAGGGAGATGAAGATTGTCTGGTACTTTCTTCACACACCTGTGTTTTGGTGATAAAGTAAAACCTTGAGTAACAGGGAAGCAGCACGACTCTGGAGGCAGGCCATGGGGTTTCAATCCAGCCTTCCCCATTTATTGGTTATGGCATTATGATTACTGATTAACTTCTCTAGCACCAATTCCACCATCTGTAAAATATCAGTACTAGTGGTACCACCCTGTCTTAATCTAGTCGAGCTGCTATAAAAGAATACCACAATCTGGGTGGTTTGTTAAACACACGAATTTTTCTTACAGTTCTAGGGACTGAGAAGTCCAAGATCAGGACAATGACAGATTTAGTGACCCCTGAGGGTCCACTTTCTGGTTCATAGACTGTGCCTTCTCATATAGTGTCCTCACATAGGGGAAGAGCAGGGCATCTCTCTGGGATCTCTTGTAAAGGCATTAATCCTATTCATGAGGGCAGAACATTCATGACCCACTCACTTCCCAAAGACTGCATCTCCTAATACTATCACCTGGGGCACG
The DNA here is from genome assembly GCF_000951045.1 of Mandrillus leucophaeus. Classification (NCBI taxonomy): domain Eukaryota; kingdom Metazoa; phylum Chordata; class Mammalia; order Primates; family Cercopithecidae; genus Mandrillus; species Mandrillus leucophaeus. Next base: position 5,353,991 of record NW_012101920.1, read on the forward strand.
GGGTTAGGATTTCAACATCAGACTTTGGATGGACATAAACATTCAGACCATAGCACACATTCATGGGATTCTTTTGAGGAGTATAGGACTTCATGCAGTTGAAGTACATAGTATAATTTTTTTTATTTCAATAGGTTTTTAGGGAGCAGGTGGTTTTTGGTTACATGAATAACTTATTTAGTGGTGATTTCTGAAATTTTGGTGCACCCATCATCTGAGCAGTGTACACTGTACTCAATGTGTGGTCTCTTATCCCTCACCCTCCGTACCCTTTCCTCCAAGTCCCCAAAGTCCAATATATCATTCTCATGCCTTTGCATCCTCATAGCTTAGCTACCACTTATGAGTGAGAACATACGATGTTTGGTTTTCCATTTCTGAGTTACTCCACTTAGAATAATAGTCTCCAATTCCATCCAGCTTGCTGCAAATGGCATTACTTTGTTCCTTTTTATGACTGAGTAGTATTCCATGGACATTTGGGCTGGTTTCATATTTTTGCAATTGCAAATTGTGCTGCTATAAACATGTGTGTCCACGTATCTTTTTTGTATAATAACTTTTCTTCTGGGTAGATACCCATAGGGGGATTGCTAGGTCAAATGGTTGATGTACTTTTAGTTCTTTAAAGAATTTCCACACTGTTTTCCATAGTGGTTATACTAGTGTACCTTCCTACCAGCAGTGTAAAAGTGTTCCCTTTTCACCACATCCATGCCAATATCTATTTTTTTTTATTATTATGGCCATTCTTGCAGGAGTACGGTGGTATCGCATTGTGGTTTTGATTTGCATTTCCCTGATCATTACTGACGTTGAGCATTTTTCCATATGTTTGTTGGCCATTTGTATATCTTCTTTTGAGAATTGTCTATTCATGTCTGTAGCCCACTTTTTGATGGGATTGTTTGTTTTTTCTTGCTGATTTGTTTCCGTTCATTGTAGATTCTGGATATTAGTCTTTTGTCAGATGTACAGATTGTGAAAATTTTCTGACCCTCTGTGGTTTGTCTGTTTACTCCGCTGATTATTTCTTTTGCTGTGCAGAAGCTTTTTAGTTTAATTAAGTCCCATCTATTTATCTTTGTTTTTGTTGCATTTGCTTTTGGGTTCTTGGCCATGAAATCTTAGCCTAAGCCAATGTCTTGAAGGGTTTTTCCAATGTTATCTTCTAGAATTTTTGTGGTTTTAGTCTTAGATTTAAGTCTTTGATCCATCTTGAGTTGAGTTTTGTATAAGGTAAGAAATGAGGATCCAGTTTCATTCTTCTACATGTGGCTTGCCAATTATCCCAGCACCATTTGTTGAATAGGGTGTCCCTTCCCCACTTTATGTTTTTGTTTGCTTTGTTGAAGATCAATTGGCTGTAAATATCTGGCTTTATTTCTGGTTTCTCTATTCTGTTCCATTGATCTATGTGCCTGTTTTTATACCAGTATCATGTTGTTTTGGTGACTATGGCCTTTGGTACAGTTTCAGGTCAGGTAACGTGATGCCTCCAGATTTGTTCTTTTTGCTTAGTCTTGCTTTGGCTATGTGTCCTCTTTCTGGTTCTATATGAATTTTAGGATTGTCTTTTCTAGTTCTATGAAGAATTATGTTGATATTTTTTATGGGAATTGCACTGAATTTGTAGATTGCTTTTGGAATATGGTCATTTTCACAACATTGATTCTACCCATCCATGAGAATGGGATGTTTTTCCATTTGTTTGTGTTATGTGTGATTTCTTTCAGCAGTGTTTTGTAGTTTTGTTTGTAGAGGTCTTTCCTCTCCTTGGTTAAGTATATTCCTAAGTTGTGGGGTCTTTTTCTTGCAGCTATTATAAAAGGAGTTCTTGATTTGATTATCAGCTTGGTTCCTGTTGGTGCATAGCAGAGCTGCCAATTTGTATACATTAATTCTGTATCTTGAAATTTTGCTGAATTTATTTACCAGTTCTATGAGCATTTTGGATTAGTCTTTAGGGTTTTTTAGATATACAATCATATCATCAGCAAACAGTGACAGTTTGACTTCCTCTTTACCAATTTGGATGCCCTTTATTTCTTTCTCTTGTCTGATTGCTCTGGCTAGGACTTCCAGTACTATGTTGAATAGAAGTGGTGAAAGTGAGCATCCTTATCTTGTTTCAGTTCTCAGGGGGAATACTTTCAACTTTTCCCTATTCAGTATAATATTGGCTGTGGGTTTGTCATAAATGGCTTTTATTACCTTAAGGTATATCCCTTCTACGCTGATTTTGCTGAGGGATTTAATCATAAAAGGATGCTGGATTTGGTCAAAGGCTTTTTCTGTGACTATTGAGATTTTCAGGTGATTTTTGTTTTTAATTCTGTTTATGTGGTGTATCACATTTATTGACTTACGTATGTTAAACCATCCCTGAGGACACAGTATCATTCTGGCCAAAGAGTGAGGAAGGGCTCAATAGATTTAAACTCATAACTATATAAATAGCTTCAAATAATGAACATCAGGCTATATGTCCCCAATCCTTGCCTTGCTTTGAAGTGAGGCCTTTCCTGAGAGTAAAGCTATGTCTTTCCAGGTAAATGAAACTCTAGGACCCTGGGTAAGTTAATTCTGGGATCCTTTGTCTTTATTGAGGAGACATTCCAAGCTGAGAAACTCCCTAATTAAAACTGAACCAATAATAATAATAATAGCCAATAAAACCAGTAAACCACATGTAAGGGCCTATATGCAGGCTAACTCTATATATTTCATCCTTTTTTTTTCTTAACTGAGAATGTTCTGAACCCAGAATTTATGCTCTTAACTACCAAACTATTGTACTTGCTGCTGTACAACCTTGGGGTCCACTGCTCTATTTCATACTCTTCACATTTCTTGCCTGCTGATTATAATGACTTTATAACAACACTGGTTTCCCTATTTCAAGTACTGCAAACATCCTCTTCAGCCTCCACATGACTGACAACTATCATTATAATGTACACATACAGTCATGTGTCATTTAACAATGGAGATACATTCTGAGAAATGCATCATCAGGTGATTTTGTCATTGTGGGAACATCATAGAGTGCACTTACACAAACCTACATGGTGTGGCCTTCTATACACATAGTCTAGAAGATGGTGTGACCTATAGCTCCTAAGCTACAACCCTGTACAGCATGTGACTGTACTGAATACTGGAGGCAATTATAACACAATAGTGAGTATTTGTGAATCTAAACATAGAAAAGATACAGTAAGAAGACGGTATTACACTCTTACAGAACCACTATCATGCATGTGGTCATTGACCAAAATGTCATTATGTAGCATATGACTATACACATGTATAAATATATAACATATACAGTTATAGACCTTAATATGCTATGTTATGCTATACTGTCCTATGATATACTATAACATAGTCATTGTTCTCAAAAACCTTTCACTATCTGCCCTGGCCCAAAGATAACATCCCAACTTCTTGGGGAGGCATATGTATTCCTCCTTGACCCACTTGCAGGAGGGTCAGCATCCTCTCCTGCCTCTCCATACATCCCCCTGCCCACTCCACCTGAGAACCTGCTGTTTACTATACTCAGCGGTAATTCCACAGTGTCACTCTTTCAGCAACTCCTTCTTCCCCAAATGCCTTCCACTCTTCTCAAAATGTCTTCGCCTGTTTTTCAAATGTCTCCTTTGGGGAGCCTTGCAGGAAACCCCCAGGAAGAATTAAGGACACTTTTGAACACAACTCTAGATCAGGCCAACATCTTCTCTGTGCTGGGTACTGTCCCAGTCCTCCTACCTGTTTACCTCACTTCCACCCTTGCCTCCTTCCAAATCAATCCCATGGGAACCAGCATTTTCTAAAATTTAATAAAATTAGCTAGCATTTCAGTGGCTCACACCTGTAATCCCAGCACTTTGGGAGGCCAAGGTGGGTGGATCACTTGAGGTTAGGAGTTTGAGACCAGTCTGGCCAACATGGTGAACCCCCGCCTCTACTGAAAACACAAAAATTAGCTGGGCGTGGTGGTGGGCTCCTGTAATCCTAGCTACTCGGGAGGCTGAGGCAGGAGAATCACTTGAACCTGGGAGGCAGAGGTTGCAGTGAGCCAAGATCATACCACTGCATTCCAGCTGGGCAACAGAGCGAGACTATCTCTTAAAAAATATATATATATACACACACACATATATGTGTGTGTGTGTGTGTGTGTATATACATATATATGTGCATGCTGGGTGCAGTGGCTCACGCCTGTAATCCCAGCACTTTGAGAGGCCAAGGTGGGCGGATCACTTGAGGTCAGGAGTTCAAGACCAGCCTGGCCAACATGGTGAAACCTCACCTCTACTAAAAATACAAAAAATTAGCTGGGCGTGGTGGTGGGCTCCTGTAATCCTAGCTACTCGGGAGGCTGAGGCAGGAGAATCACTTGAACCCAGGAGGTGGAGGTTGCAGTGAGCCGAGATCACACCATTGCACTCCAGCCTGGGTGACAGAGTGAGACTCTGTTAAAAAATATATATATCTGTAGATATCTAGAGATATAATATATATATATCTAGATATTTAGATATATAATATATATCTCTAGATATTTAGATATATAATATATATCTCTAGATATTTAGAGATATTTATAGATACAGATATCTATAGATATCTAGAGATACATATCTATCTAGATAGATATCTAGAGATATAGATATATAGACATTTAACTGCCGGGCAATGTCCTAAGCACTTTACACTCAACATATTTCATTGTTATAACAAACAGATGAGGTAGATATTATTATTTCCCTCAATTCACAGAGAAGAAAATAATAAAGCATATGCAGCCCACAGGCTAGTGACAGTGCTGGTATGTAAATAAGGATTGAATTTGGCTGAAAAACCCCAAATAACAATGACTGAAATATGCAATATCAGTTCACAAGTAGACAGTCCAGAGTGGGTAAGGTAGTCCCAGCTATCATAGGCCAGGATCCTACTTTCTTTCTGCTCTGTCAACCCAGTGCATGGCTTACTTCACTAAGTTTACCTCATTGTACAAGACAGCTCTGGGAACTCAAGCCATGACATCTGTATTTCAAGGAAAAGGAAGGAAGAAAAAAAAAGGAAAGGCAAAAACATTATCCCCCAGATGAGGTCCTTAAAGGAATCCTTCCTCTCAATACTTCCACTTATGTCTCACTTATTGACAGAGCCATAGCAGCAAAGGAATCTGAGAAATATAGACTGTAGCTCTACTCATATGTAGTGCCATTGTGAATAGCTAAATTTCGTTCTTTTAGTAAGATAAAACAGAGACCAAATATTTAGTAGTCTGTGTGCAATCGCTGCCACAGTCAGATTTAAATACCTATGGTATGATTTCAGGTCTAGAGTAGGTATGTACCATGTTTCACGTAAGTCAAGTGAAGCAAAACTCAACTAAAACCTTCCAATGGCTCTCCATGCTCCTGCAGTCAACTCCAAGTTTTCAACATGGACCTCATAACCCATATGACCTGCGCTGTCACCCTTTCCAACCTCGTTTTATGCCACTTTTTCTTTTTTCATTCTGCCCCAACTTCACTGTTCTTATCCCTGCTCCTCTAACAAACCAAGATTATTCCAAGTGCTCAAGACTTTTCATGCCCAATTCCTATATAACTCAGATCTTCTAGTCCTTCAAGTCATTCCCTCTGACAAACTTTCCTTAACTAATGTAACTTCCACCCACATCCTCCCAGTATCCCATTGTCTGACCCTTTCCACTAAACTCTAAACTCTGAGAAGGCAGAAGCCATGGGTCTCTTGCTCACCATGACTGTCCAGCACCATAGTGCCTTGCACATAGTAGCTGCAAAATTTATGTTTGTTGGATCAGTTATCAAAGAATCACCATTGTAATATATATTACTCCTGTAGCAATTATCTTTTGTGTCTCCCTAGGGAAGTGCTTTCTCTTATTCCAATCTGCATTTCATCCATGCTTACACTTGATAAGAACTTAATACATGATTGTTTACTGCCAAGAAAGAACCATTTACTTCATCAACCATTTATTGAGCTTCTTCAATAGACCATGTATTCTACTTATTTCTAGCATAGGCACTGAAGATGTCAAAATAACTAAGTTCTTCTTGTGCCCTTGAATTTCCAAATCTAGCTCATTTCTGACCCAGGAATCTGTTGAAATTTTAGCAGATAACTCTACTGACATGAAGGGAATCTCACCTTCTTTCCAAAAGAAAGGAGGAAGAGGAAGAGGAGAAGTCGCTGAGTTTATCTTACACTTAAACTGAAAAATCATGGTATGTTAATGGCTCATGATAAAACATCACAGCCCATGTCATTGGAACTGCAAAAATCATGGTGACTACATAACAGCACAGCTACATTATGTTCCATGAAAGATAACTCTGTAATGATTTAATACCCAGGTTGGAAAAGAAAGGCTATTTTCCCGAAACATTTTACAGAGGCATTCTTCAAAAGTGATTCATTCTTAGTTGGAACTCTTCGGCATGTTTGGGTATCATTTATCAAATGTGTTTACAACGAAGGTTTCTCTCCAAACTCAGGATGTGTGAAAACAGCCCTACACACAATAAAAATAATTCTAACCACCAAGACAAGTGGATAGAGACTCTGGACACAGCTATGTGTTCAAGCAAAGTGAACATGAAGGGGGCTCCCAAGAAGGCTGCGGGGAGGATCTTGTTCACTGCATCTACTTCCTCACTGCTGCTGGAAATTCCACCACTACAGCACAGTTATTTCAGCTCTCTATTTTTATTCTAATTAAAATCTAAAATGGGAAGCCTACTATTGAGACAATTCTCCATGAGCTTCTTGCATTTCTTCATGTCTTGTGCGCAGAGGCACTGGCTGCTTTTGTTCCAGACAATCCTTTCAAAGATTCTGTGTAGCAAACAGTCTTGGAGGATGTAGAGATGATATTTCCTTCTGGAGAAAAGTTCAGGTCTGTTTTATCACCAAAATAATTAAGATAATATCTCCCATTGGCACAAAGCACAGGCATTGCCTATTAGAAAAGATTCGTGTTCCCTAAACTTGAGATTTATTTCTTGTAATGCAATCCACACCCATTGCATGGTTGCATGTGCAGGTATGACCCGGCCCTCTTTATATTACTCTGTAGGTATTAGAGCTCAGAGAACCGGCACAAATATTGATAGTCTAGCTACTTCCATTGCCATGAATAATAAACCAGCCTTTGTTCTGACCCAGAAGTCTTGTGTCTTCAACAGCAACCATAAGACTATAGCAAGCTAACTTGTTAGCATGCAAATAGGAAAAATGTTTTTTTCCCCTTGACACTTGCCACACCATCATTTTCCCTTTATCAGCTAGAAGTTGGCTTACATGGGCTTCCCCATTGGCCCTTTAGAACCTCCTTAAACTTATAAGTAAGATAATCTTGCTACGCGAATACATATTTCAGGACAAGTCACCTCAAGCCCTCTTTAAAGCCAATAGTTTCTCTTAAATCTATCCTATATAGAAACTCATAGAGCCACCGCTGTACATGACTTAGCTACCTGAAACTGGGGTAGGTTCAAGAGTACTGAAGACCTAGGCATCACAAAGGAAGGAACAGAGAAAGAAAGATGACAGAGATTAATCCTAACTTCTTGCCAATTTTTTCAAGTCTACTCTGCCAAATATTATTCATTAATTCAGAATTGAGAGGTTATAAGATTCAGGGTATGAATGCATCTTTGGTAAAAGTAAATGAAAACTTTAAATCTTTTGTTCCTGATTTTTGTTTATTTCAGATCTAATTATCATACTTAAGTATCCTACAGGAATGCCAGAGATTAGCAAACTTACAGTTTGTTACCTGAACAAATCTATCCCACTGCATGCTTTTTAAATACACTTTTATCAGAACAGAGCTATAGCATTTGTTTATGTGCTGTCTATCACTGCTTTAATGCTACAATGGCAGAAGTAAATAGTTGCATTAGAGATCAGATGGCCCGCATATGACCACACTGATTTCTGTGATATTTCTCAAAGCACTAAAGGCCACTCACACTTGGGGCTTTTGTATTAGCTGTTCCTTCCACACAGAACATCATACAATAAATCACATCAGTTTAGACACTGCTAAAATGCTATTTCTTTAGAGATACCACTCCTCACTAGACCATCTAAAAGAGAACCATCCCCTTCCCTCTTTAGCCCCTAACATATCCTTATTTCTCTTTGTATCACTGATCAGTACCCCTATTTATTGTCTATGGGCTCACTAGAATGTAGGCTCTGAAAGAGTCGGGGATGGTATATTGACTGCTATGTTCCCCAATGCCCAGAATGAGACATGGAACTTTGTAGTTACTCAAATAGTCAAGTGAGTGAATGAACGGATATTTTGCTTAGGGCTGCATCCCTAATTCCTAAAAAGGTATATGGCACAAAATAAAAGCTCCTTAAGTATTATGGAAGGAAGAAATAAGGAAAGGAGGAAGAGATAAAGGGAAGAAAGAAGAAAGAAGGAAGAGGGAGAGCAAAGGAGGGAAGGAGAGGAAACCTTCCCAAGTTCAGGTTTTAGTGAAAAAGAGAATGAAATAGTATAAGGACAAAATGAAGTAAGAGGAAGATGACAGCACTAGGAGAGAAATCCATGGCACACAGCAGGGGAGAAGCAATAGACATCAAAGACCAATGCCATAATTTGTTCAGGGTTCCGCGTCTCTAGCCATCCCACCTCACACAGCTGCCCTTTCACAAGTCAGTGAATGAACAATATCCATGCAAGGACCTCCAAAGACCTACTGCCCCACGAGCTTCCTTAGGATCAAAACACAGGATCAAGAGAACAAGGAGTGACAGCTCTAGGCATTTTACATAAGTAACAATTCATACCCAGAAACTATCATGCCCAAATCCACATCTGAAATGAAGAAAAGGTATCTGATTTCCCAGCAGAGAATATCATAGCACAACATTAAAAAGCATGGACACAAGGGGCCGGGTGCGATGGCTCATGCCTATAATCCTAGCACTTTGGGAGGCCAAGGTGGGTGCATCATGAGGTCAGGAGTTTGAGACCAGCCTAGCCAAGATGGTGAAACCCCATCTCTACTACAAAAAAAAAAAAATTAGCCTGGCGTGGTGGCGGGCACCTCTAACCCCAACTACTTGGGAGACTGAGGCAGAAGAATTGCTTGAACCCAGGAGGCGGAGATTGCGGTGAGTCGAGATCGCACCACTGCACTCCAACCTGGGCGACAGAGTGAGACTCTGTCTCAAAAAGGAAAAAACAAAATCAGTGTGGACACAAGGAGTGACCCGGCCCTCCACACCAGTGGTCACAGCTTGGGCAGGTCTCCACCCCTCAGAGCCCCAATTTTCTTATCGATAAAATGGGTATAATAATAATTGTACCTACCTTGTTGGATTGATATGAGGATTAAGTGATTAACTATTTGTTAAGCACGTAGGATTGTGCCTGAGACACGGGAACCACCAGGTTAAGTGCTCAACAACTGAGGGATAAAACGTACACCAGTCACTTCTTCCCTTTCCACTGACACTGTATCATAATAAGGCTAGTGTTAACGATGTGCTTCCTATTTGCCAGGCATCAACCTAAGCTATCCATATGCATTATTTTAGTTAATCCTAGCAAAGCCTTGGAGGTAGTTATTATTTCCATTTGATAGATTAGTAACACAGATGAAAAGACTTCACTAAGGTCATACAGCTAACAAGTCTTAGAGTCAGTATTTAAAGTCACTTGGGTCTGGTTGTAGATCAATGAATCAGTACATCAGTGAATAAAGGGATCCAAATAAAGCAAGTATTGGCAAATTATGAGGAAAGGTCCTGAGAGGGAAGATGGGTCTCTACTAATAAGCCCAAAACACTCATGGCCTCAGGGTGCTCCCTCCCTAAAGACAGGTTGTTTTGTAAGACACCCTCAAACACGGTTAGACCCTCTTGAACGTATTCCCCAGGGCACTTTAACTTAATTTTCTCTTCAACTCCTTTAAGACACAATAAAACACGTATCCTAGATATTAAAGGCGTACTAAAATACCTTCAATCAACTGCTCCTGTGCACTTTTTCCCTTACAGGTTCACAGATCTGGTGCACGACATTAAGGGGGGAAAAGGCTAACAGAGGAAGGTCCAACCCAGCCAATGTTCACCAGTAAAAGGTGATTTATTAGGAGAAAAATAGAACAGCCTGCCTCCAATTGACAGCCCTTGCAACCAGATCCACAATTAAAGCTGAACTGTGCAATCTTTGCATTTAAAGGAAAATCGGTGGCATTGATTGAATCAAATAAGAATCACCACATATGAACGCATTACAGATATGACTGCTGCAGAATATTATTTTGAAATAAAACATAAAAATCAGATGTCTTGTGGCCAAACATGATAACTGAACTACCCAATGGGGAAGCCAAAATGTTTTATTTTAATCAAAGAATGGGTTCAGGGGCAAGTACTTAGAATGAGGTTTTTGCTGTTGATTCTTGCTCTGCAACCCTCTCAACTGCCAGTAATTTACTGGCAGGTTTTATTTAACAGTGAGAATTTGAATGGATTTTGTACCCTCTTTCCTGGGGTTGCACACAGCAGTCAATTAAATTAGTACCAAAACCTTAAAAGACACCAAGGTAATCAGTTTAGGAGGATTAAGACCACGTGGGTTTTAGATCTGGTTTTGCAAGGTAATCCTAAGTCTCTAGTCAGGGGGGTTTGAGAATTACACCTTTCTTCATTGGGAGGAAATTTAATAGTAACCATAAGGCTGCCAGAACTGGGGAATTATCTTCCAATTTTAGTAGCATCAGTCCAGGCCAGGAATAAATTTTAGTTTTAATAGTTTTCTCAGTCTCAGGGTGGTTGATGCTGAATAATTAAAGGGGCATCCAACTCCCCAACACCAGTGTACACTAAGATATTTAAACACGTGAGTTGCTATAAATTACGCAAAAAGACCCCAAAAACAAAACCCATTAATGCCAAGTTGAAAATATTGCATAAAGATTGATCCAAATAATTTGGCTTTTTCAAGAATAGTTCAGCCTTGGAAAACTCATCTAAGCCAGACACCAAAAGCTGCTTGGAAAATATTTATTCTTAAGTCAAGGTTTTCCTGGTAAACTTGTATTTAAGAGAGAACCCTGGGGGAGCTCCAGAAAAGAAATTATTTTCCATGTGAGGCTTTGAGATGGAATTTCAGGTTTATCTTAGTTATATGTAGGTGTGGGTCTTTTATGTTGCTTATGCCCCAATAAAATAACCTGGTGATATTTTCATCCCGTTATTAGAGTTTCCATTAAATCTGATGCAAGAAAAAGAGAGAGGCCTCAAGGAAAAAAAAAAAAAAAGAATTGAAGAAAAACGCAGCCAATTTTCATATCTCTAAATGAAAGTGAAGTGAGATGAAAACCATAATGTGGCAAATAAATCCCAGGATCCTGGTGAATTAATCGCAACAGTTGAACAGCTAAGCTACAAATAAAAACTAAACTACGGAGAAATAAGACTTAAATCCAAGAGCTAAAGTTTACAGCTTTTTGTTGCTTTTTTTAAAAAAATACCTAAATTCATTCACGTATTCAACAAATATTTGGGAGCACCTATTAGGTGTCAGGTACTATTCTAAAGGCTGAGGAAATAGCAGTGAAGAAAGCAGACAAAAATTCCTGCCATCCTGAAGCTTACACTCTGCAGGGAAAGGTAATATGCAAGCAACAAGTTTGTTGGCATTTAGATAAGCCACAAGACTGCAGCCAGCGTAGATAGCATCTTTGAATTTTATAAAGATGCCCCTCCCGCACCTGGGTGCATCAATTAGAAAGAGGCGTTTCTCTCTTTCCTGCCCCTCACCAGTAGTGAATGAAGGGCAGAGCATGGGCTAAACGTCAGGCTCCCTCAGATCCCCTCCTCTGTAGACAGCACAGCCAGGACAACCGTATCTGACATTACAGAAGTTACAGGTGGTCAGAAAAGGCCTCATGGATCTGGTCTGACATGGGTGAGGAAGCCAGTCATTGTAATATCTGAGGGAAGTGTGTTACAGGCAGAAGGAATATTAACCCATTTATGCCTGAGGTTGCAATTTTTTGAATTTTTGCAATCAGACCTTGGCGATAACCTTGAGCAGTAGAATGTAAATAACTCCCACATGCTTAGCATTCCAGTAATAGAACAGTAGGCATAAATGGGATTTATTATGAGCAAAAATCTTAAGGCAGGAGCATGTCTTGTGTTGCTGGACAGCAAAGAAGCAGAAAGGCTGGAGTGGAGGGCCATCTTTTCTTCATCTCTTAATTTTAAATAAGGCACAGATACTTTGCTTTTAATAGGTATGAGACCTAACTGGATGTTGCAGACCTGCTTTGAGGAGGTACCGTGTTCTTTAATAATCAAATCTTGAATAACAGTCTTTAAAATAACTTTTGTATAGTCATGTTTCTACGTCACAGACTGGGGATCCTGATATGACCTTGAATATTCATTCAACAAACACATTTTGAGTATTTACTATGAACAATGTCCTAACTAGGCAAAGAGTGAAAAGTATGAGCATGAACACTGCCTTTATGAAGCTTACAGTCCACAGTGTGGGGGAAAAAATAAACAAGCAAAAAATTAAATTACAAACATTATTAGAGGCTATAGGAAAAATAGCATGTGTCGATGACAGAAAGCTGTGGGGGCATGGAGGAGGTTACCTACTTTAGATAGGAGAAGTCAAACTGATTTTTGAAGTATTCAAAGGCATCCACCTTGAGATGATGGAGTGAGAAAGGCTGTACCAGGTATAGGGTCTTAGTCTGTTTTCTATTGCTATAACAGACTACCCAAGACGGGATAATTTATAAAGAAAAAAGTTTGTTTAGCTCACAGTTCTGGAGGCTGGGAAGTCCAAGATCAGGCAGCCACATCTGGTGAGGGCCTCGTGCTGCTTGATAGCATGGCAGAAAAGCAAAAGGGCAAGTCAGCATATGTGAAAGAGGTGGCAAGAACAAACCAAGCTCACTTTTATAACAACTCACACTCAAGAAAAGTGATTCACTCCCACAATAATGGCATTAATTCATTCATGAAGGTTCTACCTTCATGACCCGATCGCGTCTTAAAGGCCTCACTTCTTAATACGGTTACATTGGCAATTACATTTTCAACACATCAACTTTTGGGAAACACATTCAAACCGTAGCACATAAGGAGGAGCAGCGTGCTTAACTAGGAAAGATTGAGTCTGTTCAAGGAGCAAAAGGAAGTCCAATGTGGCCAGAGGAATGCATGAAAAGGAGAGCTACAGGAAGGCTCTGCAGGATCCAGGGCCTGATGAGTCTAGCAGCTCATGGGAGAGAGTTTGTGTTGCTTTGCTATGTGCAGTGGCACAGTGGGAAGCCATAGGAAGCCATTGCTTTGCTATGTGCAGTGGCACAGTGGGAAGCCACAAAAGTGTGAAGCAATCTGATCTTCTCATGATGCTACCCTTGACCCACCGTAGGACAGAGGTCCCCAAGTTTTTTCCATCCCCTTAGGTGTCAGTAATTTCATCACAGAGCCCATAAGCCAAAAGAGATACCTAATAGTTCCTTTTACTGAGTAAATAGGTCCAAACAAATTATTAAGTTTTTATGTTCTAAAAGTCTTAGTAACCATTTGAAAAAAGATCACATAAATTGATTCTTTTTTTAAATAGAGACAAAGTCTTACTTGTTGCCCAGGCTGGTCTTGAACTCCTGAAGTCAAGCAGTCCTCCTGCTTCAGCTTCCCAAAGGCTGAGATTACAGGCATGAGCCACCACATTTGGTCATAAACTGAAATTTTTAAATAATAATTCGATTCTTGAATAACCACAATTGATTGTTAATGGGCAATATGTGCCTATTAATTTACATGGTGCCAACATTTAAAACATGGCCCCACTCCCGAGAGTTCACCGCAGGAACCGTGAGCACTACAGTGCAGAGTCTGGGAACCGTGCCATAGAATCTATTGTCGTTACAGATACACAGGACCTCAAAGAAGTCAGTGAAGTCAAATGACTTCACAAAATATGTTTTTAAGATCCTTCTAAGGGAAAGAACCTGGACATAGTTCTTCAGGTTTTAATGTAGTAAATTATAATCAAAGTTTGCCTTGACTCTCCCTGCCTTTCAACTAATACGTTAAAATGTAAATTGATTACCTTAAATGTCCCACTGACATTTAATTCCAGAAGAAAACGACAGAGAAAGACTATAAATAATTCAGGCACCTCATGTGCTCTTGTGCATGGACTGGACTGGCCAATTTTTGATCCATTATTTTAGGTTCTGTTAGTGTGGCCCCAGTTTCCCTGCTGGTGGGAAAACATAATAGTGTCAGTGATCAAGATTCTCAGTGCCCCATTTTAGACTTGCTAGGTCTACCTTCTTTTTAAGCTCAGAAAAAATAGTGCTCTGTCATGTTAAATCAGTTAAATTGATTTTGACTAGTGAACCTTCGCTGGGAGTAATTGATAGTACAAAAATGTCCAGGCAAATGTTATGCAAATTTCAGTCAAGTAGCCTCTTCCAAAATAAATGGATACCTACATAAATTATATAAGTTGTACTAAACTATGAAGTTTTACATGCATAATGACTCAAAAAACTTCAGGTGGAAGAGAAATCATAAGAACCACCGTCTTTATGGTGTTAATGGCCGAACACAGATTCTTCATGTGCCCCAGAAAACTGGCATCTGTTTACAATTGATATTGAAATCCCAATGTTATGGAGGCATAAATGCTGGAGCTGAGAGTTAAACTAAGGTCTTTCTGTCTAGAGTCCTCATTCTCAACCACTCTACCAATACTCCTTCTCTTAGTGTTTGTGTGTATACTGGTTCCTGAGAAGATGGATTTGGATGAAAACATTAGACTCTATGGACATGGGCAGAGGCAGGCACCAGTGCTAACTTCCCTTTAGTGCTAGGCTCTTGACTATGGATTTCTGTCCCATACAACTGGGTCTGACTTGAATACCCTACCCGGCCATGAATTCAAGAACAGAAAACATTACAGACCCTCAGTACCCAATGGCCAAGCTAGTTGAGCTAAGCTCTCCTGTCCTGGTATGATCCATGCCTTTCTTACATGGCTTCCAGAGGATTCCATAACCTCTATTCTAGGCTGAAAAATGGAAAGTACACTGGACTAGAAATAAAATCTGGATCCTGGTCTTGGTTCTGAAGCTTCCTAGCTGGGCAACTGAGATAAGAGACTTGACCTGACCACAGCACCATCATCTGTAAAAAGAGTGATTTCTTCCATAGCTACCACACAGCATAGGTGAAAGGCTTTAAGAAGGCATGTCATGGGGAAGTACACTGCTA
>NW_012101920.1:5370306-5403290 GCF_000951045.1 Mandrillus leucophaeus
ATAGTAAGCATTCTGGGATAATCTCTATTTCCATCATTATTATGTATTCAAATTATTTTCCTGGCTTAACTAGGAATCAATTGCTCATCATAATTGGTACTTCTCTAAAGACATTGGTATGGGTAATTTTTTTTTTTTTCTCTCTAACAGGACTTCTTTCAGGTAAGGGCAAAGTAAAGACTGCATTCATGTTTGTGGCTACTCTCAGAAGACTTCAGATTTTAATTTACAAGGATGGGTTTGTAGTTGTCTTGTTTTTGTTTTTCATTCCAGCCAAAATAAACACCACCACCAAGGGCAAAGATATGGAAGAATGAGAGTTTGTGCATTTCAGGTAAGGACATATGAATCTGGGAGAAGGATGGCTGCAGACAGGACCAGAAAAGAGAGACTGGAGCCACTTTGAAAAGAATGTGAGATCCCAGGCTTTCTAGTTGGAATTACAACTGATGGGCACTTGGGAAACATTTGAGGTTTTTATAGTTATGGAGTGACATAATTACAATGTTTGATAAATAAAGCAGCAGTCGAAGCTTAGAAGATGGAACTAGGAGATAAGATTAGAAGAAGGAAGCCTGGTTAGGTGCCTGCTGCCTTCAACTGAGGGAAAGATGATGACTGCCAAAATCACATAGGAAGGGAATTAAAAATGAGAGATGAATTCATGCATTTCTCTGTGAAAATAATGTGCTTCCATCCCTCCATCCTCACTGTGACCTACTTTACCATCTATTCTTGTATTGAAGGAAGAGATGACCAGATTTGATCAAAAGTGAATAGCGGAAAATCCTAAACATGTTTTCTCTTATTACATGTATCAATGTGATACTAACAGTTACCATGAATGGCAAACTCTACATGCCAAGTGCTATTATAAGTAATTTATTTTTTAACTTAATCTTTATGACTCTATATATGTACTATTATCATTCCTGTTTTGCAGATGAGAAAACCGAAGCATGAGAGAGTAAGCCGCTGGCCAAGATTACATAGTGAGTAAGCACAGCTGAATTCAACTGTAGCTCCAGAACCTGCTCTCTTAACCTACTCTGTGCCACCACTTGATACGATCAAAGGGTGCAGTGTGGACAGTTTATTGTTAAGTGATATGCATGTCACACATCTTTAGGGGAGAAAAATGCTATTCTATTTTTAAGACAATATTCTTTTTAAGAGTCTAAGTAGTCCATATAATTCCTCTTTAGGGAATTATTTCTATTGAATTGATTAAAACATGGCTTGTACTCTGCCTGAGATTGGTTTAATTATATCAGCACAGCTGCAAGGAGCAAAGATGAGAGATGGCCTATGATGCTTTGTTGACTTTGTTTGTTTTTTTTACTTTGGGGATGATCTGTCCAGGTACTGATTCTGAAGACAGCTCTCCCTGGAAATCCTCTGGACAAGAGAACTCATATTTTCACAGACTATAACCTTTCCGTTGCAAAGGGCAAACTTTCCCTCCCGGTATCAGCTCTTCCCAGCACCCTTTCTTCTCCATACCCTTAAAACTAGCAGCTCTAGAATTTCACAGTCAGCCCAGCCTTCATGCTGATTTCAATGGCTGCTGCTCTTCTTAAAACCTATAATATTGGCACACCACAATGGGCTCAATAAACAAGAACAGTCTGAAAGAAACAGATGAGACAGGGACTCAATATTTTCCTAGGTGGTTCTACAATACCCTCCACACCACATGTGTCTTTTTGTTCATAGATGTGTGTGTGTGTGTGTGTGTGTGTGTGTGTTTGCCTAAATAGCCAAATCTCACCTGTCTCAGAACATTTATTTTTTCTATTATATCCTGCAAGTTGTAACACCAAGGTGAACAAGATGAAGAGGTAGATAAAAAAGGACCTGCTTTTTTAGAGCTGATATACTTTTGGCCAAAGCTTATAGATTCTTAAATAGTCATGTATAAATCTCATTCCAATGTAGCGCTTTCATGACTATAAACACTTTCCTGCCTTTCTTTTCGTTCAAAATCTGAGTTTAACTCATTGAGTTTAACCACATTTTAATCTGTTCCCCACAAATTATAAGCCTCATTTATTCATTCAAGAACTATTTATTGATCCCCTATTATGTACCAGCCTGTATATGATGCTGGAGACCATTAGGTGGGCAAAATAGAAGCTAATAGGAGATAATTGCCCTTCCTGGGGCCTGTGGTTTTAGTGGTAGAGACAAATATAATAAAGGGGCATGCATTCATTGTTGAATAATTCAATTTGGGATATGATCCACTCCAGTGGACTTCTGGTTTTGCATCTCCAGCATTTATTTACTGTTGCAAATAGTGGCCAGCACTTTCCTTTTTTCTTTCATTTTGTAAACTACCTCGGCCACTTTTAGGTGATATGGTTTGGGGCTCTTCCCAGGCTCTAAGGGTACACAAATGTTCTAGACATTGCCACCAACCTCTGTGATTAGTTCCAAAATGAGCAGGTGACCCAGATCTATCCAGTGACAATACTATCGTGGGAACTACTGGTGCAGAAATACTCTGCCAAAGGTCTCCCTGAAAACTGAGCCAAGCTAAGAATGATGAATGGCCAAGAAGAAAGCAGGCTGGAAATATGTCCATCAGTGGAGTCTTCGTGACATGAATCCAGCTGGGCCTGAAGCTATCTAACTTTAGTCTTCTCAGTTACACCACTCAATACTTTATTTCCCTTAAATCAATGTGACTGGATTTCTTTCCCTTGCCGTCAAAAACACCTTGACTAAACACAGCCACTGTGGGAAAGTGCAGGATGATATAAGAGAATATAACGCAAGTCTTGGTTTTATCTGTAATTGTTCTAAACTCTGAAGTATGAATAGCACTGAGCAAGCTGAGAAAGAAGTAGACATGAAGTTAGGAACAATGCCTGAGCCTGTTCATGGCTCTTTCCCCCAGTGCCTTCCACTCCAGAGTATGTGTTTAATACCTGACATGGTTTTTCTGTGTCCCCACCCAAATCTCACCTTGAATTGTAATAATCCCCACATGTCAAAGGTAGGGCCAGGTGGAGATAATCGAATCATGGGGGCCGTTTCCCCCATACTGTTGGCGTGGTAGTGAATAAGTCTCATGTGATCTGACGGTTTTATAAATGGGAGTTCCCCTGCACACACTCTCTTGCCTGCTGCCATGTAATACATAACTTTGCTCCTCATTTGCCTTCTGCCATGATTGTGAGGCCTCCCAAGTCATGTGGAACTGTGAGTCAATTAAACCTCTTTTCTTTATAAATTACCCAGTGGATATGGTTTGGCTGTGTCTCCACCCAAATCTCATATTGAATTGTAACTCACAATTCCCATGTGTCATGGGAGGAACCTGGTGGGAGGTGACCGAATTATGGAGTGGGTCTTTCCCGCACTGTTCTCGTGACAGTGAATGAGTATCATGACATCTGATGTTTTTAAAAATGGGAGTTTACGTTTACAAGCTCTCTCTTGCCTGCCTGCATCCATATGACCTGCTCCTCCTTGTCTTCCACCGTGATTGTGAGGCCTCCCTAGCCATGTGGAACTATAAGTTCATTAAACTTCTTTTTCTTCTCAGTCTTGGGTATGTCTTTATCAGCAGTGTGAAAACGGACTAATACACCAGTCTTGGGTATGTCTTGATTAGCAGCATGAGAACAGACTGATACAATACCTGTTAATAGAGTGAAGAGAAGAATAACAAAACACCAGTTTGTTTCTCACCACCATTTGGATCGGTTTATGATAGCCAAGCAAGTAATCTGCAAGTAATTCTGCATCCAGCAAGTAATTCTGCTGCTTCTCACTGTTTGGTGGGTTGTAGCCCCACCAGGTGACTCTATGAACCTCAGCTGAGCTCACTCACTCACACATCTGGGCTCAGCTGAATGAGACTGGAATAGATGAGGGCAGTTGGGCTCTGCTCTACATTCCTTTCTTCCTCACCCTGGACCAGCAGGCCAACCAAAATGTGATTTTCATAACTGAGGTATCAGAGAATAAGACAAATCATGTAAACATTTTTTTAAATACTTTGGTTGCATGCCTATAAACATGTCATTAGCCAAAGTAAATCATACAGATTGACCCAGGGTCCAGGGGCAGAAAATGTGTTCGTTCCTTCCTTCTAGAGGAATGAACTGCAAAGTTGCTGCAAAAGGCATGAATACAGGGAGACACGAAGAATTGGGGTCATTCATGCAATCGACCATACCACTTTAACCTTCTTAGTTCTTTCCAATTGGCTACAAGCTCAGAGAAGTTACACAGATAGTCCAGATATAAAAAGTTCAGAGTTTACTGTCAGGAAAATATGTTTCTCATAAAAACAATCAGAGAAACTAGTAGATAAGAGATTGCTCAGCAGGAATTGCACCATAAAAAACTAGATCTAAGATTGACTGGATGGTCCACTGTTTCCAGCCAGTGTTTATTTTGTTTTTAATGCCTAAATCATAGGTCTAAAATCCAACCACAGGAAAGATAAAGTGTTTGCATCCTTCTGTTGTTGCCAAAAGGCAATAAGTCAAAGTAATCAGACAGAATTCTAGATAACAGTCCAATCAAAGGTGATGGAAGAGAATTCAATGAAGATTATTTGCAAAGCTGTGGGCAGTGTTTTCAGAAGGAACAAAGGACAATGAAGCCCCCAGGCACCAGAAAAGAAAGTAGGGCTCTGCCACCTTAAGATGAAGTTGTTCTGTACTTGTTAACAGAACCCCCTAAAACTCTAGCTATAGGAGAAGTGTTGCCTGATTTGAGCTGTAGACAGAGATGAGGAGAAAGAAAACTATGAAAATCAATAGCCCAAATTTCTCTTTTTTATCCTCCCATCTTTTATAGGTGCTTCTTTTGGTTGAACCCAAACAGAAGCCAGAGGTTAAGGAGCTTATACTCCTGGGGCACAGAGCAAAAGAAGGATAGAGAGTGAGTCTACCTGAATGGCACATGGAGAATGTCCAGGCCACTTATACATAGATCTAAGTAGTTAGGAACATTCTTTTTTGGTTTATCTATACATTATCTAGGGTGGTTTATAGTTATAGGCACCAAATGCCCCTGGCTCTATGCCTACCATGAGTGCATGAAAAGGTTTTACTGCCTTGTCCGCTGGTGTGGATGGGCCCATGAGATTAGGTCTAGCCAATAAGCATGGAAGTAAAATGAGGCACTTTGGGGCCAATTATTTATTTGCCAGGTTAAGATCCTTCAGAGCTCCCCCTTTTACCTGTGCCATAGTTACTGGAAGTATTCTAGACAATGCCTACTCTAGCAGGTAGAGGCCCCTGAGTGAAGACAAGAAGTGTATCTCCTACCCACTCTTTAAGAATATGCTATATAGGATAACTATTATCCTATACAGTATTACTGTGTATCCTATACAGTATGTTCTTAAAGAGTGGGTAGGAGATCTACTTATCATCTTATCAAGAAATAATATTAAATGCAATATTTAATATTATTTAAATGCTATACTTATATTATTTAAGCCACTGAGATTTTTGAGGTTGTTTTGTTACTACAGCAAACTGAATCTATACTGACTTTAATATGACCCTCTCTGGAACCCACTAGCCTAGTTGAACAGAGAAAAAATTATTGGAAATTTACATTTGTCATCTGTCCAAATGGTATTTAATGGGAACTCATCATGTGCAAAGCACTGTGCTATGGGATACAAAGAAAAAATAAGCTCACCCCTGTCCTCCAGATGCTTCCCACTTGCCAAATTCATTTCTTAAAGAATGTATTAGGTACCTATTATGTATGTGGTAGGAAGATTCTAAGATGGCCCCCATTATTCCAGCCTTCTGATGTTTACACCATTGTGTGATCCCTATCATAGAGTATAGGCAAGACTGGTGAAGTATTTGTTTGTTTGTTTTTGAGACAGAATCTCGCTCTGTCACCCAGCTGGAGTGCAATGTCACAATCTCAGCTCACTGCAGCCTCCACCACCCAGGTTCAAGCGATTCTCCTGCCTCAGCCTCTCGAGTAGCTGGGATTACAGGCACCCGCCACCATGCCCAGCTAAATTTTTGTATTTTTAGAACAGATGAGGTTTCACCATGCTGGCCAGGCTGGTCTCGAACTCCTGACCTCATGATCCTCCTGCCTCAGCCTCCTAAAGTGCTGGGATTACAGGTGTGAGCCACCATGCCTGACCTACCTATGAATTGTCTTTAACCAATAGACCATGGCAAAGGTACGGGATGAAATGATCACACAATTATATAAGATTGTAAGGAGACTATCTCCTTTGCCAGCTTTGATGAAGCATGAGGTCGTTTCAAGAGAGGCCCATGTATAATGATACTAAGCCTGGCCTCAGTTGACATCCAGCAAGAAACTGAACTCTCTGATAATCATGTAAGCCTGGAAGTGTATCCTTCCTCACTCAAGCCTTCAGATGAAAATCCAGTCCTGGCTGATACCTTCATGGTGGCTTTGCAGAGGGCCTACCTGGTCTGTGCCTGCATAAACTATGTTGTCTGAAGCCACAAAGTCCGTGGTAATTTGTTATATGGCAAGAGACAACTAATGCAATCACCAGGGACTATGATAGGTGCTTCACATGTCTTCACACCTTATTAAATTCTCACAACAGGCTGCGAGGTAGGTACTATTATTATGTTAATCATTTCCCAGATAAGGGAGGAACCTAAGACATCAAGAATTTATTTTACTTACCCAAGGCATCACAGGCAATAAGTGCTAAAGTCAAACTTCAAATACAGGCTGACTCCAGGGTCTGTACTCTAAGTCTGCTCTGGGCTGTTTCCCCTTACACCCTTGATATTGACATTGTGCTCCTCAAAAACCTTCAGTGGCTTCCCTTTTGCTGGGAGCTATGGCTTCCTTCGTTCATGTGAGGTATCAATGTCTTACAAACTGTAACAGCTAACATTCTCATAGCTACTCTGCACCAAGTGTGTCGTATATAATACTTTATTTAATCCTCCCAACAACCATGTGATGTAGTCAGTATTTTTCTCTTATTTGAAAGATGAGGACACAGAGGCACAGAAGTAAGCATATGCCCAAGGGCATCCAGAAACTAAGTGGATGAGTTGAAAACCAAACCCAGGCAATCTGGTCTCTAAGATCACTTCCTAACCACTGTATAATCTACTGCCTCTATATTATAATTAACGTCTCAAAATTTGGGAATGAATTTTATTATAATGAACCAGATGGGATACATTCTTATTAAAAATGTCGCCCTTACTCACTTGCCTTTCAATATGCTCCCTCAAGTGGAAGAGGCAGGAATGGAATATCATCAAATCATGCAAAATGCTGGTTCTTCCCAAAGAACTGGACTGTGTATATGAACACCATCCATCACGCTTGTCAGCACAGAAGTTTATGAACCACTGACCCAGAGATTAAATTCTGTATTTCTCAGCCTTGTATTCAGGGCCCTCTATGGCTCAGTCATGAACTGTACGGAATTAAACTGTAATTTAATTCTTACAATTTCCCTCTCATAGAATCCAGATTCCATTCATCTAATCTGAATTTCTTACATCCACATTACCTCTATTCACTGCTTGCTTCTACCTCTTCGTATCATCACATGTCCAAATACTGCCCATCATTCAAGGGCCATTTGAAATTCTACCTCCTATGAAAATAGTTTTTAATTTTCTTTCCTCAAGTTCCTTGCCATCCATACTCAAGTTGGAAGCAAATCCTTTCTTAACTTCCCCTCCCATCTCATTTGTATTTTCATACAGTACTATTGTTTTCGGCCTTGTGTCATAGTTATCAACACACACGATTATCACAATGACAATTATAACAACAACTAATTTTTTTCTTCATGAGTATCTGCATCAGGTACAGTGCTAAGTTATTTTATGCATCTTTTAACTTAAACACATGCCTCTGCATGGGTAATGTTATTATTCCCCAATTGACAGGTAACCCCGATGCTTGGGCATAACGAGGGTGATGCTTGAAGAAAGGAAAAAGATAAACTTTGTCCTGAAGTTTACTGTTTAACAGAATTCCAGAAGCTTCAGCTCTTAGAGCATCAGTCCATTCTTTGCACACAAAAGCTACAGAAAAAGCTCCTTTTATTTGCAGCCTGGGCTGACCCTTCCCCAAGGGAAAGGGAAGCTGGCTGGATGCTGTAAGAGTCAGATTGACCCTCTCTTCTCTCATATCACTACAAGTTCAAGCACAGATTTCAGTCAAGAGTGAATATGTGTCCTTATTTTTCAATCTGACAGTGCTATTTGTGGGAATTGAACCTCAACATCTTTGGGGAACTTTATGCTCTTTCATCCTAAACTAGGGCACATCTATACTTTTCTGATACCAACCTGTTATGTATTAAATAGAGTAATAACTATATCTACCATATTGTGAGCGGAATACCTCATATGCACCATTTAATCCCTTGAAAAAAACAAAAAGAGAGAAATAGAGTGACTCAACTAGTGAATGGAACTAGGAACTCCAGAGTCCATACTTGCAACCAAAACGTTACATGCAGAACACCTTTATAAAAGACAAAATAAAACTTCCCCAAAGGGAACCACTGTTCAGTCTCTTCTGTACCTTTCCACAGAAGAAAGGTAATAAGAACAAAAACAAGAGCCAACATTTAGAGTGTATATGATGGTGTACTACCATGCTAAAGGTTATTATTCCTACTTGCAAAATTCCATTAAATCTCACCCCATGAGCTAAATACTCATTATGCTCACTGTATGGGAAGAAAGTCCAACTCAAGGAGGTGAAGGATTTTGTCCTAGGTCAGAGAGAGAACAAGTGGGAGAGGTAGGATTTGAACCAGTATTATCTGACACCTAAGACTATGACCATAACCACAGTATTGAAGTTTGGGGTGGGGTGTGTGCAGGACAGCAGATGAATCATTATATTCAAACCCTTAGCATATTATGCATATTACATTCAGTTTTAAAAAATTAAAGGACCAAGAAGGATTCTACCTCCCTCTTAAACAATTTTTATTCAAACAGTAAAATTATAAATATATATAATAAGAAGTAAAATTGTTAGCTGCACTATTAGCACACTGAAAATATTTGTTAAAAAATCCTTTAAGGGTCTAGAGAGTTAAGAATCTTAGAGAAAGACATACTAGAATATATATATATATATATATATATGTATGTATGTATGTGTATATATATATATAAAGGAATTTGCTTCAACAGGTTGCAGGGGGCACTGATTTAGTAGGGACGGAGATGAAACATGATTGGCCATGAATCAATATTGCTGAAGCTGGGTGACTTCTACATAGGGGTTCATTATAATCTATCAAGCATATACATTTTTGTAAATGCTTGATAGTTTTCATAATAAACACTTCCCTAAACATGACATAAAGAGACTTTCAGAAATAAAAGTAATTATCTTTCAACCTCTAATCAGTTCTCTATCTCCCCTCCCCAAAAACAACCACTGTTAAGTTTCTGGCGCATTGTTCCAGAAATTTCCCATTTGTATACAAATGTACATATCCATTTAAAACTGGAAACATATGTAGCTCTTCCCTTTGCTTTTCTCACATATCCATATAACCCAGATGCCTTCCTTGACCACTCTATGGGCAGCAGCCTTCCTCCCTCTCCATCGCTCTCACTATGACATCACCTTGTTTATTTCCTTCATCACACTTAACACAACCTATACTTGCTGGCACAATAATTTACTGAGGTTTTTAAATTGAAGTAAAATTCACGTAACATAAAATTAACCACTTTAAAGTGTACAATTCAGTAGCACTTAATAAATTCACCATAGTGTGAAACCATCATGTTTCTCTACTTTCAAAATGTTTTCATCACCCCAAAAGGAAACCTCATACCCATGAAGTTGTCTCATCTCCTCTTCGTCCCCCAGGCCCTGACAACCACTAACCTGCTCTGTGTGTGAATTTACCTCTTCTAGATATTTCATGTGAATGGAATCATACACTATGTGGCCCTTTGTGTCTGGCTTCTTTCGCTTAGCATGTTTTCAAAGTTCCATGTTGTAGCACAATATTTCGTTGTATGGATGCACCATGTTCTGTTTTTCCGTTCATCAGTTGGAGTTGGGTTGTTTCCGCCTTTTGGCTACTGTGAATAATGCTGCTATGTGCATTCATGTTTACCTTTGGTATGAATACTTGTTTTCAATTATTTTGGGTGAATACATAGAAGTGGAATTGCTGGGTCATGTGGTAGTTCTGCACTTACCTTTTTGAAAAACCACCGAACTGTTGCCCCCTTGGCTGCTCCATTTTACATTTCCATGAGCCATGTACGAGGGTTCCAGTCCCTCCACATCCTTACCAACACATGTTATCTTTTCTGTCTGGTGGTTTGCTTTTTAAAATCTACCTATTTTTGATGGCCAAGCACAGTGGCTTATGCCTGTAATCCCAGCCACTTTGGGAGGCCGAGGCTGGTGGATCACTTGAGGTCAAGAATTCAAGACCAGGCTGGCAAACAGAATGAAACTCTGTCTCTACCAAAAATATAAAAATTAGCCAGGTGTGGTGGCGGGTGCCTGTAATCCCAGCTACTTGGGAGGCTGAGGCAGGAGAATTGCTTGAACCCAGGAGGAGGAGGTTGCAGTGAACTGAAACCATGCCATGGTACTCCAGCCTGGGTGACAGAGCTAGACTCTGTCTCAAAAAAAATGAAATAAAGTCTACTTATTTTTTATCTGGCTCCTCCACTAGATTATGCATTTCCATGTGCTTCAATTAGCACTGCAGCCTCAGCCACTAGCATGAAGCCTTATGCATAGCAGGCATGCAAACATGTTTCAACAGGATGAAATAGTCAAGTAAACAAACCAGCATGCAATAACAAACACATCCACCATATTTATTCCAAAGGCTGCAGGATGAGTTCCGTTGCATAGACTCATTTCTTCCAGTGTGAAGCGTCCAAAAGTGTCCAAAAGCTTCCACCTTATGCAGAGTAGGAGCCAAAGTTCTTACAACAGCCTACAAGATGCCACATTGTGTGTTCCCTCTTAACCCCCTACAGTGGTTCTTGGATGCATCCCCTACTTTCTCCACTCGAGCTGCACTGTTCTTCAGTATTTCCAAGCACGCCTCTACCTCAGCACTTTTGACTAACTTTTCCCTCCGTTTTGGGAGCTCTTCCACCAAATATTCATGTGTTTCTCCTTCAAGTCTGCCTTCCCTGCCCTCCTTTATTTCTCAGCCACCACCAGCAAGGGGCAACCTGGTCTCTGACTCACAAAGCTTGGAAGAGTGTGTGTCTACACCGTAACCCTGTAGAAAAAGTGGCAGGCCTACCCTCCTTCAAGTCTTTGTTTATACTTATCTTCCCAGAGAGACTTTGCTTGATCATGCTCATTAAAGCTACCCTAACACCCACGTCCACCCACCCATACCCACATACATTTCTAGTAACACACATAGGAGGACTATGTGCAGGACTAGGGATAAAATCCCTGCTCTCATGAAGTTGCTATTTAGATTGGGTATTACCCCATGAATAGTAGGTTCTCAATACATATCTGTTGCATGAACAAAGGAACAAATGAACTAATTCCTTTCTGACAGTGCTCCAAGAGTTCCTGAAGACAGATGTTCTCTCTTCTCCACTGGCCTGGGCATCAAACTTGTGGACAGTCTGCTTTATGACTTCCCGGCCAGGCTATTCCTTGAAAGGAAGCCCAGCAAAGACCTGTCCTCCCTCTCTCCCTCCCTCCCTCCGGAGTACCAATATTAACTTTGAACCTTTGATGCCACTCTGGTTTGTCCTGCACAAGACGCAGCCTTAACAGTCAGTGAGGGTGTTTTCAAAATGTTCCTCCCAATTACAGGCAGGTTTTTGATGGGCCTGGAAAGAAGCCAGGCTTAGAACTGGTTGTGGTGGGAGCATGCTGTACACCCACACCATGCATGCATTTTAAGCATGGAGACAGTACCGTCATAACATGTGTGGATAATATCTCTCTACAGTGAACTGAGCACTCAGAAAACTTTGATAACACTAACCATGTGACTTTTGGCGAGGGGTCCTTCAGGCTGTGCCATCAGAAGTGCATGGTCTGCTACTTTCCAGCTGGGTGGCCATACATACATCGTTAATCTCTAAGCCTCACTTTCCACATCAGCGAAATGGGGACAATAACAGCATCTACCTCAGGGATGAAATGGCACTAAAATGAGAGGATTTATGCACTGCACCTAGCTCCTAAGTGAGGCTCATACATTGCACACATGTTCACCGGGCATCAAGCATGTTCTCCGCACTGCGCCATTGATTCTGTTCACTGTTAAAGCACATAGAGATTGTCCCAACCCTCCTAGAGCTTCCTCTTGTGAAGGAAGACAGACATTAATATTGCACATACAGTATTTGTGTGGCCTGGAGATTAAAAACCCAAATAAATGCTCTGAAGAAAAGCAATAGTTTTCTGGCAGACTGCATAGTTGAATCTAGCCAGAGCAGTCAGGGAAGGTTTCCCAGAGGAGGTGACACTGAGCTGGGAGCTAAAGGAAGAGCACAAATTTTGAGTGAAGAGAGAGGGGAAATCAAGGGAAAGAGTTCTTCCTGCAGGTATCATGGTCAACTCATTCTGCTTTTGCCTAGGACTTTCCTGGTTTTCGCACTGAAAGTCACACAGCATGAGAAGCCCCTCAGTCCCTCAGGCACGCTGGGATGGTTGGTCACTGGGGTCAGGGGAATAGCACAGGCAAAGGCTCTGAGGCAGGAAGGAGCATGTCCCATTTTAGAAACTCAAAGAAGGTACGTGGGACTAGAACATAGAGATTGTTGTGAGAGGAGGCAGGAAAGTTGTCTTCAGTTGGCTTTGTGTGCCATATCCAGGAACATATTCTTGGTCTGAGGAGCAACAGGAAGCCACTGAAGAGTTTTAAGCAGGGAGATGAGGTGAGCAAGGGTGGGATGTTGTAAAGTTTACCCTACCTGCTGCATAGAGAATGGACTGGAAGACGCTGGAAGGAAAAGAGCAGGTTATGGCCTCAAAAGATGTTATTTCTTATTACTACCATGATTGTTATTTCAAAATGGGGAGAACCATTGATTATAAACTGAGTATTCCAGTTTAGATCTGGGGTATTTGAGGCTGATGGGGAATTAACTGTGAAAAATCTACAGAATAGCATCTCCGATTTCCATTACAAGAACTTCCAGAGAATGAGGGACCGAAGACTGAATTATCCTCTGACTCAGGTCAGCAATAATAGAGTTCCCCATTGTGAAGGACTGAATTCAGTCAAAAATTTAATTTTTTAAATAAATAGAACAGAAAGGTCAAAATACTGTGAGCAGAAATAGGGATGTGAAATTGGAAATTGCTTAGAATTGTCTTTTACAAACTCTGTTCTATTAACAACTTTTCCAAACTCTCTCCCAAAGGAATTTCTCTTAGATATGCTAATGTCACTCCATTTCTCTAAAGCCCTGTGTCAAATGCTGCTATTGAAAAGACCCTAATAGAAGATACACTTGGAAATCACCTGTGATTAGCAGTTTGATTTAAAATGAAACACCCCTACAGTTTCAAGTGGCAGAACCCAGTAAGTATTGCCTCCTGGATTCTGATCACTGATGGCAATGATAAGGCCTCCCCTACTCTCTCCCTCTGCTAGGACTCTTCCCACCCTTCACGTGTCCCTCCCAAGTACCTGACTCCTGGCCGAGACCTATTCATCCTTTAGGATGTGGGTAAACATCACTTCCCACAGGAAGCTGCCACCAACTCCCCAGGTTAGATTAGAGATTCCTCCTACCTTACACTACCAGAACATTGCTATTTCCCCCTCAGAGGGCATATCCCTCTCTACTGTTGCTACTTGAATTCTCCTTCTTCCCTCACTAGACTGTAATCTGTCCAGGGAAGGAAGTATGTGTTCATTTGTATCCTTTGCATTTCTAGTGCATGGGACCAAGCCTGCCATGAGAATGTTGCCAATGAGTATTTGGTACATGTTGAATGATTATTGCTACTTTGTGTTTGAAGTACTGTATTAACTGACCTGCTCTATGAACATTATCTGATTCCTTTTTTTTTTTTTTTAATTTTTTTTTTTTTTTGAGGCAGGGTCTCACTGTGTCACCCAGGCTAGGGTGCAGTGGTGCAATTACAATTCACTGCAGCCTCAACCTCCTGGGCTCAAGCAATCCTTCCACCTATTTTTTAAATATTTTTTTGTAGAGACGAGGTCTCATTATGTTGCCTGCCCAGGCTGGTCTCAAACGACTCACAAGTGATCCTCCTTTCTTGGCCTCCCAAACTGTTGGAATTACAGGCATGAGCCACCACACACGGCCAACATTAATTTCATTTGATCCTCTCAAACTCTGTAAGTGGATATAACCAGTTAGTAAACTGAGAATCCAATAATCCGGGGCTTTGGTGAATTTTTCAAGGTCATGTTGCCAATAAATGGCTGGGTGTGGATTCAAATCAAGTGCATGACTCTAAATCCTGTTTTAAACCATGTCACTCACGCATCACTCACAAAGCAAGTGTACAGAAGTGAATAACGTGTTTTGATTTCAAGAAAACTTTTTTACCTTCATTATATATTTTAGCCTCTGGTGCTTTCCTTCCCCAAGACAGAATGAACCTGAAAGGAAGACCATATCTTCATATGAAAGGCTATGGTCTTTTCTTAACAGTGAACTCTACCTGCCCTCAAGAAAGAACTGTTTGTTATTAATGATTTGAAGTCTAAGTTAATGGGTAATCGAAGCCCTTCCTCATCATCCCGGTAGCACAAATTTGAGAGGAAAGGAAGACATATGGTCTGGACCAGGGGAGGCAAGAGAAGTATTTAAGGAAGCACTTGCTTTCAGGCTGAGGAAGCGCAGGGTCAGGCCCAGAGCCAAGACCCTCTTAAAAGCACCCCTGTACCTCCTTGCTCAGGCTGCTCCCACTCCCCAGAAAGTGAGACTGAGCAGGGAATCCCTTTATAGGGACCTGGAGCCCCCTGAGCATGAAAATAAAGGAAAAGACTGAGTTCTTCCAAAGGAAATTCTAGGTACCTAGCTAGCCCCAGAAGTAAATAAATAATTTGTTAAATAAGAAGGTAATAGTAGCCTTAAAACAATAGCCTAAGAAGAGAGGCTTCCAGAGATGTTTGCTTTTCCCCACCGAAACTAAGGATAACATCTTCACATGTGTCCCTGAGTTGTCTTTCAGAAACTTGGACCCGCACTGAGGACCTCTGTAGAATGGATCCACTGGCGCATACACCTCAGATAAGCAGGAAGGTCAAGACTGAGCTTGTTCTTTATCTTCCTGAGGAGCCTGGGGAAAATCACACCCCCTTGGCCGGTTAATGTGTTTCTGCTCACCCCAGATTTTTAAGCAAAGCTTCTCTTCCTTAACCAATGCAAATCAGAAAATCTCCTAATCTACCCATAACCTATAAGTCCCCACTTCAAATATCCTACCCTCTTAGGCTGAAACCAGTGTGTAACCTCCATCCATTGATTTATGATTTTGCCTGTACTTCTTTCCTGAAATTTATGCCTGCCTTTAAAAATCCTTTCCTGTGGCTGGGCGCGGTGGCTCAAGCCTATAATCCCAGCACTTTGGGAGGCCAAGACGGGCAGATCACGAGGTCAGGAGATCAAGACCATCCTGGCTAACACGGTGAAACCCCGTCTCTACTAAAAATACAAAAAAACTAGCCAGGCGAGGTGACAGGCGTCTGTAGCCCCAGCTACTCAGGAGGCTGAGGCAGGAGAATGGTGTGAACCTGGGAGGCGGAGCTTGCAGTGAGCTGAGATGGCGCCACTGCACTCCAGCCTGGGTGACAGAGCGAGACTCCATCTCAAAAAAACAAAACGAAACAAAAAATTCCTTTCCTGTAAGCTACTGGGGAGGTCAGAATTTGAACAGGAACGACTTGGTCCCTCTTGCTTGGTGCCTGCAATAAAGGCCTTCCTTTCTATCACTGCAAACCTCCATGTGGAGATCTGGTCTTACTGCACTGGGCTACTAGTCGATTCCAGTTCAGTAACAACAGGGGTTGGGCTCTGTGAGGTGCAGGGATAAAGAGGACGATTCTGGCTGAGAGAGGAGGAAGAGGAAGCCAGAATGACAGGCACAAGAGGAGGGCCACCACCCAGGGAATGCTGGAGAAGCCAATGGAGAGAAGCAATGAGAACCTGACCATGGGAGGCAGCTTCTTGCCACCACTGCCCAGCCTGCACCTGTGGACTGTCTGCGTTGAGCTGAAGGAGTCAGAGATGTTGACGAGCATATGTGGGACCGTGCTCCAATGCAGTGCTGGGAAAAACATGTCCCTAAAAACCGCAGAGGTGCACCAGGTGGCACCTGGCTGTGATCACTGAAAGCACTCTCACCAGCTGGCCTTTCGGCCAAGCTCAGGACTTTCCACCACCCCTTCACACAGGCCCCAAGGCCATGTCCCAGCAATGCCCTCAGGACCACTGTAAAGGAAGCACAGGGAATATAGAAGGAATTGTGTGACATGTAGAAGGATGTGTAGGTGCTACATTGGGCATGAGAAAGTCAGGTTTGAATGGTGTCCTCTCTAAAAACTAAAGCCATCTGCAAGTCAGACAGAGAGGCCCTAAGAGAAACCAACCTTGTTGGCACCGGGATCTTGAATTTCAGTCTCCAAAATGATGAGAAATGAGTTTCTGTGGGGTAAGCCCCTCCCTCTGTGGTATTCTGCCATGACAGCCTTAGGACACACATCAGCCTTGCTCAGGAGCACGTTCAGACACCGTCAGAAGGAAATCCGTAGCACTATCTCAGGGCTCGACAGTAACCCACACCACTTTACACATATGAGCCATCAGCCCTTCTCATTCCCAGAAGTCAGACTCTAACAAGATGCCCCACCCCACCCCTGTCCTGCAGGCCACAGTTGAGCTCAGGGAGTCAGAGAGGTGGACAAGCATATGTGGGACCGTTGCTCCAAGGCAGTGGTGGGAAACGCAGATCCCTAAAAGCTTCAGAGAAGAAATGGGATCTCCGAGGAATGACCTCCCCTTTTTCTAGACTTCTTGCAAGACCAGACGGATGTTTCTTCCCATCTAGCAGACCTGGCAGACACATCCGAGTGGCTGACTTCTCTCCCCAGACCTGGGGTCTTCTGCCTGCTCCTCTTCTTGTTCTTGCACCCCCCAGCCTCATCCCAGGGATCCTTCAGTGACTGGTTCAGTACTCATGCACAAGCAGTGGCTGAGAAGTGGTAGAGACCGGGCCCATCTTTTTCACTGTTGCATTCCCATGCTCAGAACAGAATTTTTCTTTTTTTTTTTTTTTAGATGGAGTCTCACTCTGTCACTCAGGCTGCAGTGCAGTGGCATGATCTCAGCTCACTGCAACCTCCAGCTCCCAGGGTCAAGTGATTCTCCTGCCTCAGCCTCCCGAGTAGCTGGAATTACAGGCATGCAGCACCATGCGTGGGTAATTTTTGTATTTTTTGTATTTTTAGGAAAGATGGGTTTTCGCCATGTTGGCCAGGTTGAACTTGAACTCCTGACCTCAGGTGATCTGCCCACACCCTAGTCTCCCAACGTGCTGAGATTACAAACATGAGCCACCACGCCTGGCCTCAGCACAGATTTTAATACATGGCAGGCACAGATTAATATATGTGCAACATATATATTAACGTATATGTTAAGTTAGTAAATATTTGCTCATTCAACAAAAATGACTGATGCAGAGAGAGACTAAAAATGACCTGGAGATAGTACAGAGTGGTGGTTAGAAATAGAATCCCAAACCTCAGCTTCCTCATCAGAGAAATTAGCGTAACAATAGTATATACACCCCTCAGGGCTATGTGAACATTAAAGATAATCTACACAAAGTATTTAGCCTGGCAGCTGAAATATAATAAGTCCTTAAATGTGATTTATTACATGATCATGCCTTTCTTTCCCAGGGGCAAGAGTTGGGTGATTTTTTTTTCTCCCTTCTCCTTCATCTGTACCTAAACTAGGCTCAGCGCAAAGGGGTGAACATTGAACATGTGGGTAAATATTCACTAAATGTATATTGAAGTTATCAAATAATTCAGCAAGCAAAAACATCCACTTCTGAAATAGTCTGTTGTATTTCTAGGGCTCATGTGGGCACTGACATTCAGCAAGCCTTCACATAGCTGCTGAATAGATGAGAGAGAAATGGGGAAGAAAAGGTGAAAACTGTAGGAAAGAAGATGGATGAATTGAAGTTCCTAGAATTTATTTCAGTCATGTATGTGGATCTCTATTGGCTTTGTCCCTCTTTTCAGGTAATAACATCCCTATTTTCCTCAGAGAGCCACCCTTTCCTATTGTCAATCCAGGAAGTTTGGGCAGGGTGGACTCTATCTATAGCTGGGAGAAAGGGGAATTGTGCCAGTCAGCACGATCCCAACCCACTGGTCATAATGCCTTATTCAGGCTGTATCCATGAGCTAAGTTCACCCAACTACAGTGAATTCCTACAACTTGTGGGTGCCCCTTAGAAGAAAAACTGCTTCTCCTGCTGAGATGAACCAGAGAAGATGTAAACCTGGGGATAGAGCCTGAAATTGTTTGGGGCCACCATAAGAGAGGTCCTGACTGAGGCTAAAGCTGTAATATGCAATCAGAGTGAAGAGATGGCTATAATTTAAGCCTCTGGATCTAGCCTTACTGAAGCCATAATCTCATGGAATTTTTAGTTTCTTAAGCCAACTTTTTTTTTTTATTATTACACCCGTTTTATTTGGCTTTCTATCACCTGCAATTGAAATGATATTAATAGATCACTGCTAAATTATCTTTGGTGCAAAGTAGGGTACAAAACAAAGAAAGTCAAAACCACAAATTACCAATTCCTAATTATGCAGATTAGCCACAACTTCTGAATGCCTACTACATGACAAGCTCCAGGCCAGGCCCTTGGCATACCCTGGCATTATTCCTTGAAACAGCCCTGCAATGCCCACATCATAAAACTTCTGGCTATCCAATAAATCATATGATCCCTTTTGAAAAAGAAGTAAGATAAATAAAACATCCAAATTCCCAATACCTAACTCCTTTACTTGGTCTTTTAAAATGCATTTTGTGTCTCAGTTACCATTCTTTGTGTCAGGGGGGACGAAAAACACACATACAAGAGAAACTCCACATAAATCAATCTTTATTCCATTTCAAAGCCTGCAAGATTTTCCAGATATTCCAAAGGTCTCCTTCCCTGAGTGAAATACTACATTTATTTAATAAAGCAGGTAGGATTTACTATCTGGGCACGGGTAAGCACTTTTTACTTCTCACAAGATAGATGACAGCTGCTGGCAGGCTTTTTCTACCCTCCTTTTTGCTTTTTTTTCCCCTCCTCTCTTTTGCTATGACTGCACAACTTTACCCATCACAATTGAATTGCCAAACTGAGCCAAAGAAAGATTGTCCCCATGAGAGTGCTATGTAGGTTTCAGGCTTTATTTTCTTTAAAGACAGCTTTAAAGAATTAGAAATAAATGTTATCAACCGTGGTTTTAAATGATGCTGACTTACTGCTTTTGGGGAGCTGTAACACTGCTCCTCCCAACACACACACACACACACACACACACACACTCACTCACTCTCCTCTCTCTCTCTCTCAGCTGAACTCACTGGGGACAGGAGGTGGGAAAGGAGCTGGTGGGGAAACTAAGTTCTCCAAGCCTTCCCAGCCTAGATTCAACAGGGAAAAACAAAGGCTAAGTCAGTAGATTGCTGTCCCTTGGCTTAAAAGGAGTTAAGCAGCCAGCGCTTTAAATAGAGTCGGCCTGTGGAGGAGAGAAAACAGCTGTGAGAGGAAGAAAAGTGGTTTGTTTTCATTTGCTGCCAGCGGGACAGAAGGTGAGGGTTTCTCTCTCGACATCTTCACCCATAAGTTGGGCAGCAAGCCAGCCTGCTCTTTGGCTGAAAAACTCCAATTAAAAATGTATGACTTCGGTCTTCTGGAGAGGAGGGGCGAAAAGTCAACTCCGGGTTGTACAAACACTTGAGGCAGCAGAAGTGAATTGAGGAATCTCATTCCCTCCCTTGCCAACCTGCTGTCTGGGAAATAATGCCCACTGATTCTGGGCAGAGAGTGAGAAAGCTCCAAAGTCACATTCCAGAGCCCTTACCAATGCATGTGGTTTCATCTTGAGCCCCCAAACTGTGATTTCAGAATAGGTTGCTTCAAGTGCATAATAAACCATTTTCCAATTGGAATAACCCCTCTGGTTACTTGTATGCACACGCATATACACACAAACACGCACAAGCGTGAAAACACACACGTGAACACACACATGCTCACACACAAAGCTCAATATTCTTCAGCAGCAGTCCTCTTCTTGCCATTGGTCATGACTCGTCAGAGTAGCTATAGGGGTTTCCTTCATCTCCTTAGGTCTGCTTGCACTTTAGGTGACTCTGGGCAGTGACTATCAGTCTTGTTCATCTCTGTATCGTCAGCACTCAGTGGACTGTGATGACTATTACATTTGTTGAATGAAAGGGTAGATGAATGCATAGGGGGTAAAACATTCAATTCTCTATTCCTTTTGCTCTGATGAATGTTTAGCATTATTCAGAAGCTTCCCTCTCATCCTGAAGTTTCCTTTTCCCATAACATTCCTTTTCCACAAAGCATTAGAGATGAGTGGAGAATTTTCCCAGTGATTTTATAAAGGGAAGAGGTATTTGAAATAGATCTTATTCCCAATCTCCCTTTGCCACAACAGAGCCTCTCTTCAGATATTCTTGCCTCCAGCAAAGGGCCATGCTTCCTACCCTCTACTCCATTATACTGAGCAATTTCACTCTGCACCCAAAGTTGCATTTTAGCTTCCATCAAAACAAAAGAAACTGCAGTAGCAAGGACCTTAAAGTAGTTTATGGACCATGGACGACCTTTTGAGTCTAATTCCTCATGCTGGTGGCTTACTCAAACTATTTATTTCAAACACCCAGAGTTTTGTCCCTAAGTGAGGTTCTGTTAGATGAAATCTTATCAGTTGATTAGCTCTAAGTTTTAATATTCCAACTCAGCATCACTAAAGTATAAGAGTGTCTTTGATTACTTTTGTTGACCTAGAGTCTTGAAACTGACTAACCCTCTTTTTTAAAAAATTTAAATTTAATTCTTTTTATTAAGACAGGGTTTCTCCCTCTTGCTCAGCCTGGAGTACAGTGGTACAATCATAGCTCACTGTGACCTTGAACTCTTGAGCTCAAGGAATTGTCCCTCCTCAATCTCCTAAGTAGCTGGGACCACAGAAATGCATAACTATACCTGGCTATTATTTTTTTGTAGAGATGGGGTCTCACTATGTTGCTCAGGCTGGTCTTGAACTCCTACTCTCAAGCAATCCTCCCACTTTGGCCTCCCAAAGTGCTGAGATTACAGGCATAAGCCACTGCACCTGGCCTATGACCAACTTTTTATGCCAGTTACCATTAACTTTGACTTAATCAGAATTCTCTTTTGATGGTTTACCTTAGATGTAGACAGTTTTCTAAAATGTCTTTTTAGTTTGTCCTTATTAATCAATAAATCTTTATTAATAGCCCCCAGGGATCTCTACCTACTGGTATTCTCTTGTGTAATCTCATCCTTACAATGAGGGCTGGTACTAGTGACTTGTTTCCAGTAGAAAAGTATGGCAACAATGATGGGCTGTCACTTCTGACACCAGGTTGCAAAGACTGATTTCCATCTTGCTTGACATTCTATTGCTATTTTGGCATGCACATTTTTTACTTCAATAATGTTTGAATTACAGATGGTTTTTGGTTACATGGATAAGTTCTCTAGTGGCGATTTCTGAGATTTTAGTGCACCTGTCACCTGAGCAGTGTACACTGTACCCAATACAGTCTTATATCCCTCACCAACCTTCCTGAGTCCCCAAAATTCATTATATCACTCTTATGCCTTTGTGTCCTCATAGCTTAGCTTCCACTAATAAGTGAGATCATATCATATTTGGTTTTCCCTTCCTGGATTATTTCACTTAGCATAACGGCCTCCAGCTCCATCAAAGTTGCTGCAAAAGACATTATTTCAATCTTTTTTATGGCTGACTAGTATTCCATGGTGTTTAGATACCAAATTTCTTCATCTACACATTGACCAATGGGCACTTAGTCTGGTTCCACATCTTTGCAGTTTTCAGCACACACATTTCGATGAGGTCAACTGCCCTGTTGAAGAGGTGGTAAAGAAGTATAGGCAGCTTACAGTCAGCCATCAGGAAAGAACTGAGGCTCTCAGTCCATACACCCTCAAGGCAATGAAGCCTGCCAGTCACCACTCAAGTGAGCATGGAGGTTAATTCTTCCCCAGTGGAGCCTTCAGATGAGACCATGACCTTGGCTGACACCTTAATTACAGCCTTGTGAGACACCTTGAGCCTGAGGTACCCAGCTAAACTATCCTCAGATTCCTGGCTCAAAGAAACTGTCAGATTTGTTTTTAAGTGTGTTGATTTAAGCCCCTAAGTTTTATGGTAATTTGTTTTGTGGCAATAGGTAACTAATTCATCACCCCCATATCTGGCTCACCAGTATCCTAACTAGAAATGCTTGACTTCTACTCTATTGATGGCTTTATCACTCATAATTAAAAGTCAGAGAGAAGTATCTTTCTCCTTATATCACTTATTCTGAACAACACACATGTAGAAGTTGAATGCCACAAAATGAATCACTGGTAACTTCCATAAAGCCTACAGTATTTTACTGAAGTTCTGAGAAGCTCAAAACTAAAGATTAATGATTTCTGAAATCTTTCTGTGAAAGCTTTATGTACACCCTTATTTTTCCAGATTTTATTTAAGCTGCTAGTCTTTCCTAAGCATTGCTGAGGTCCTTATGGACCTGCCTGTCCTACAAGATTATACTCGTAGGTGGAGATCCCTTTCTCCAAGTGGTCTGCCTGCCTGAATCACTCTTTCACTTCTTACAAATAAATGGAAACCTTCATCCCCCAAGAAATCTGCATGATTAAGGTTTTGAGGAGCCATGCCTTATGGAAAGAACCTACTTTGGGAAGCCATTTATCAATTGCTACATTGATCAGCTCCAAAGCAACCATACAAAGCTGGCCCCTTGATATTTCAGTTTCTAACCTTAGGAAAGGAGTTCTGCCTGAACTGTTCACATAACACCATAGTGGATACTAAAGTGAACCACCCAGACCTCCCACCCTCTTCAGGGAAGGGCTTGTTTCTCAGCTGCAGAGAACTCATGAACATCAGACTCCAGCTGTCAGCTCCTTCAGGGTCTTCCTCTTCCCAAAGCCATGCTCTTACTGGGGCAACCTGCATTTGGTAGCTGAACAAGGTGGAGTAGAAAGTATAAGAGGCCTGGCCATTTAGCTCAAATGCAAAATAGAGGGGCCATATCTACTCCAGAGTCCACCACTGGAATAAAAGAAGCTTTGTTGACCTGCATCTCAGATTGGTTTTTCCTTCTGCCCATTCCTGCTTCCTCTCCCTTCCTTTACACATGTTGATCTCTCAAATATTTTATACCCCAACTCTGTCTCAGCATCCACTTCCTGAGATCCAAGTTGTGACATCACTGTTAGAGAACCTCTATTTAAAATTTGATTCTTTAGGATAAAATGTGAAAATGCCTAGCAGTGTTTGCTTCTATTTCTGTTTCTACCTATGCAGTTCTGTCTCCAATTTTCTGACCTTACTTTACCTCTTCCTCAAGATGATGACATCCATCAGAGCAGGGACTACTCCTTCTAGCTTCTAGCTATTCAATTATGGTCTAAGAATTAGCAACATTGGTGTCAGTTGGTGGATTTTCTTGGTGATGGTGAATCTCAGGCCTCACTACAGAACAACTGAGCCAGAATCTGAATTTTAGCTGGGATACATCTGATATGGTTTGGTTCTCTGTCCCCACTCACATCTCATCTCCTATTGCAAATCCCATGTGTTGAGGGAGGGACTTGGTGGGAGGTGATTGGATCATGGGAGCATTTTCCCCCATGCTATTCTTGTGGTAGTGAGGGAGTTCTCAGGAGATCTGATGGTTTGAAAGTGTGGTACTTCCCACTTTGCACTCTGTCTCTTTCTGTCTCTCTCTCTCTCTCTCTCTCTCTCTCCTGTTGCCTTGTGAAGAAGGTGCCTGCTTCCCCTTCGCCTTCCACCATGATTGTAAGTTTCCTGAGGCCTCTCCAGCCATGTAGAACCATGAGCCAATTAAATCTCTTTTGTTTATAAATTACCCAGTCCCAGGTAGTATCTTTATAGCAGCATGAGAACAGACTAATACAACATCCAAGTTAATAAGCACTGTTCTAGTAATCAGTAGCTCCCCACAACTGTTAGTATCACCTAAGCATATGAGAAGGGCTAGACCCATCCCTGTTGACTGAGTGAACATAGCTTATACATGGGATAAGAAAGCTTAAGGAAAAGAACAAAGCCTCCCAGTTCTCCCCTTAATGATTAGAAAATGTAAATATTTGATTTTGGAGAAAAGGTATGATACACAAAGAAAGGTGACCAGCACAGCCCAACCAGTGATTGAGGCAGAAGTCCTGGAGCAGTTTCTCATTCAAGCACAACTTCCCTGTCCCACCCACCAGCCTGGGCTTTCCTACTATCAGACAGGTCTTGTCATGTTCATCTAGTTGCCACGGCTCCTTCAAATATTGGTTGCACAAATAAGTAAATATGTGAAAGAACCCTGAGATGATGAGACTTCAAGCTAAAGAGGTTGGCCAAATAAGCCAGCAGCATGAGGTGTGATTGTTTGGCCTTTGAGCCAAATCACGTGAATGATTATTTTGGTATTTATCACTCAGGCACAGCAAGGATATGGAGACGTGCAAAGCTCCAAAGGTCAGCCTTCAAAGCAGGATTTTAATGAACTGGCAGTACTTCATCATTTTGATAATCACAGAAATTAGATGAGGAAATGAGAGGCTTGGCAGGTCATCTAGTCCATCATGTGCCTATACTGAACAGGTCTCTAGTGTATCTTTTGTAAGGTTTTATGGCACTCCCTAGTCGAAATGATCTTTGTGCCTCGAGATAAGTGGGTGTCAGTTCACCATTGTTCCTTTGCTCCTCTCTCCTGCAAAGGTCATAGTTCAAATTCTGCTCATCTGTGAACTTTCTTACAGGCAGAAGTCAAGTGTAACACTAAAATAAGATTCCTTATTGTTTTTGTTTCAAGAAATAGTCATTGGGATTGGATAGGACATGCAGCAGCAGCAACAAAATCTAAATCTCAGTGTTGGACAGATCAGATGTTTGTTTCTTTCTCACACTTCCTGCCCAACACAAGTCAGCAGGGAAGACTGTGTTTACCATCACTCAGATCCCCAGACCGATGAAGGATATTGTAGTATGTCCTATGGTCACAAGAAAGGGATGGGAACAAGGCAAATTGCACACATGTCTTCCTGGAAGCAGCACACCATGCCTCTGCTCTCATTTTATTGGCATGTCGTTTGGTCATAATTTATCATATGACCTATCTGTGTTTCTGGGAGGTAGAGAACCAGAAGTATTTGCTGAATAGCAAGAACGATTGCCATGAGAAAGAAATCTACTGCAAATGGCAGATGTCAATCTCATTCTCAAAGGCCACCTAATAAGAACATGACTCTGTGAAAGTGGCCAAATGGCTTCAACATACCATCCCTTCAAATTATAGGTATTTATTGACTTCTGTGATGATTAATTTGATGTGTCAACTTGGATGTCCAGTTATCTGGTTAAACATTATTTCTGCGTGTCTGTGAGGGTGTTTCTAGAAGAGATTAACATTTGGATTGGTGGACAGAGTACAGCAGATGGCCCTCTGCCATGTGGATGGGCCTCATCCAATCCATTCAGTGCCTGAATAGAACAAAAAGGTAAAGGAAGGTTGAATTCACTCATTGATCTTCCCCTGCCCTCCATGCTCCTGTTCTCACGTTTTTACACTCAGACTGGAATTGACATCAGCTCTCCAGCTCTCAGGGCCTTCTAACTACACCACCAGCTTCCCAGGTCTCCAGCTTGCAGATGGCTGATCATGAGACTTTTCAGCCTCCATAACCATATGTGCCAGTATCTCACAATAAGTAAATCTCTTGATATGTTTCTCTGGAGAATCCTGACAGATATAACTCCCTATTATATCAAGACATGCAGTGACAAGAAAAACAAGGTCACTTCATGGTGGAGGTTATATTTAAAAGGGGGAGACAGATAAAAGAAAGTCAATCAATAGATAAATAAGCCAGATAATAGAAGCATTATGAGATGTTATGAGACTTAAATCTAAAGAGGTTGGTCAGATAAGCCAGCAGCATGAGTT
The DNA here is from genome assembly GCF_000951045.1 of Mandrillus leucophaeus. Classification (NCBI taxonomy): domain Eukaryota; kingdom Metazoa; phylum Chordata; class Mammalia; order Primates; family Cercopithecidae; genus Mandrillus; species Mandrillus leucophaeus. Next base: position 5,396,592 of record NW_012101920.1, read on the forward strand.
GTGACCATTTGGCCTCTGAACCAAGTCATACGAATGATGATTTAGGCATTTATCACTCAGACACAGCAAGGAGACTGAGATAAGCAAGGTAGGTGTGGAGGGGTTGTGAGCGTGGGTGTGCGCGATGGGCCACTGTATTGTTGGTGCCCAAGCAGGGTAAGGAAGGCATCCACATGGACGAGAAGCCTGAGAAGCCCAAGGGTGGGGAGAGAGTTCACACAGGGGAAGCAACCCCATGCCAGGTGTGGAGTCCGAGTGGGGTAGCAAAGACTTCCACACTGGTATGGGGAGTTGGGGGGACAGCCCAGCATGAGACGTCAGATTCTGAGTGAAGTAAGGAAGCCATCCACACGGGGAAATAGGCAGTAGAAGCAGCAGGAGACTGGTTAGATCCAGGAATAATCAATAAGTAAATTAAGAACCCTGATAGCCAGGTTTTTCATTCTCAGTGAAGTGAGATACAGCTATGGAAAAGGAGAAAATAAAATAAAACCTGTGTTGTTTGACTGGAATTGAAGGTTATCACAATAAACTCGTACTTTTTGATAGATACATCGATGTGTTATAAATGTTTATATTCTGTATATGCTTGTCTTCTGAGAATGCTTAGCAACATCAATACTGGTAGCAGTAAGCACACCTAGCTCCCAGATCTTGGCTTCTAAATACCAATACCAACTAAAAAACAAAAACAAAAAACAAACAATAACAAAACAAAACAAAACAAAAACAGAGCCTTGGAGATGGCTCTTTCTCATACTGGGGAAGAAAAGGTACAAGTTGAACCTAGAACATTGTTTCGTGCAAAAAAGCAACAAAGTGCTCAAAAAGTGATGGAAACATGTTTTAAAAAACATGACCAAGCAGGAGACAATTTGAGCATTTAAGTAAATAATGACAGCAATGCATTAAAAACCAATGAATAAAACTCAAAAACCAGAAGTCCATATAGGCATAAAAAAAAAGATCTGAGAGTATTTCATGGGATAGTCACATAATCGCAAATCTTCTTCCCACGAAATACCTCTTAATTCTGAAAGGATCAAGAGTTAAGTATCATGAACCAGCCTGGTAGGCATCACTTTAATCTAATGATCACAGGGAACATTATCAGTAATGCAGACACATTTAAATTGTGTGCCACCTGCTAGGATGCAAGCCAGCATCACTTCTGCTACATCCCTGGCAAAGACAAATAACCTGAATTCAATCATAAGAAAACATCTAAAGTGAGGGATGTAGTACAAAATAAAATCCTGGCCTGAAGCCCTCAAAAGTGTCAAGGTCACAAGTGTCAGTCAAAGACAGAGAAAATGTCCTGGACTGAAGGAATCTGAGAGGCATGACAACAGAATGCAGCACATGATTGAACCTGGAGCCTTTGGCTATAAAGGACATTATTAGGACAATCAGTAAAATTGGAATCAAGTCTGAGGACTAGACGGTAGTAATGTATCAATGTAAATTTCCTGGTATTTGTGGTTGCATCATAGCTCTGTAGATGAACCTTGTTTGTAAGAAATACATACTAAAGTTGGAGAACAAGGGGCCACACCTTTAAATGGTTCAGGGAAAAAAATACAGCACTATAAGTGAAATTTTTATAAGGTTTTTTTATGGCTTCAAAATAACAAAAGAAATAGTTATATTGTACTAAAAAGGATACAAAAATATATTAATGTATTAACAGAACAAGAAAAGTTACAGAGGTGAAAGTATGACCACAATTTTGTTTGTCTTATTATCTAAAATTCACTATCATGAACAGGTATTCCAATTGTGATGAGAAAGTGTTGCAAAAGGAGTTAATTGGCTTGTTTGTTTTTAATGAACTTTTGGGTTCTCCCAGCATCTTGATTCTTCAGCCACAGCCTCGAAGAGCTTCTTCACACAGCTACAAGATGAGGACAGGGTAATCCATGGGAAAGAGCGTGACTCTGCACATCTTAGGGTATTGGGTTTGCCTAATTTTGCCTGTTACCCAGAAGGCATCTTGAGAATCCCCCAAGGAGAAGCTCTCCCGCGCTTAACCTCACAATGAGCAGGCTGTTGCATATATTGCCAGCACTAATCACTGGCAGCCCAGACTGACTTTCCTGGCCATCCTCGGGGCAATTTAAGGCTTGTATGTGTTTAGCAAGAACTTCTAGCGGGTCGGAAGCCGGGAGGTTGGGTACCCTCTCGGGGCCTCCAGTCTGTTCTCCAGGGCTGAGGACTAGGAACTGTTAACAAGCCTCCTCTCTTGTCCCAACACTCATAATCAGACAGGTGGGCTGGGGAGAAACATTTGGTTGAGATTCCAAATGTGCAGCAGGTGCTCTCTGGTGCTCGCCCATCAGTGAACCCGTCAGCACCAAGAGGCTTTTATTGACTACACTGTGGCAAGTGTTTCATCATTCCTATGTGGAATTTGAAGCAGATTTTTCAAATGAATTTTAAATGAAAGATAAAGTCAAATTCTTGTTTGGGACTGAATAATGGCAATATTTGAACATGCACTCTAGAACACCTCTAGTATCTTTCTAGCTGGTCTCTGAAGTTATCTGGATAAACCAAAACTAGGAGAGACTTGAGGGCCCAGACCCCCACCCTATGGACCCAGTAAGTCAGCAAGCCCACAGGAATCAGCAGGAAGAGGGAGAATGACCTTTCTGCTTTTGACCCACACGCGGCAGTGTGGTTTGCAATTTTTTAAGCAAACATACATTGTTAATTCAGAAAACATAAGGAGGAAAAAATAAACTATCATGAAAATTGTTCCAACAGATGTGACTTTTTAGGTTAGAAATGTAAACAGCAACCTCATGCTCAGACTCATCTGTTTGGCTCAAACTTGGCGGCTGTATTAAAAAGACAATGAGCAAGGAAAAGCCAATCATTCCCAATCATAATATTAAAAACAGCCTTCTTCACATAAGGGTGGTGCTTTATAGTTTGCAAAGCCCCAGCATGCATTTTGACTTAAATAGTAATTCTCAAAGAGTAGTATAGAAACCACTAATGTGAGAATCCTCCGTGGTGCTGGGAAAAAAATGCAGATTTTCTGGGACCCATCTTAGGCTTACAGAAGCAGAAATTCTGGAGATAGGAAGAGACAATTCTTATGCACAGTCAAGTTTAAAAACAACTAAAGAACATTGTTTAAAAAATTTATTTTGTAGAGATGGGGTTCTATGTTGCCCAGGCTGGTCTCAAACTCCTGGCCTCAAGCAATCCTCCTTCCTTTGCCTCCCAAAGTACTGAGATTACAGGCTTGGGCCATCACAGTGGCCGAAAGAGCATGCTAACCCTGTTAGATAGACAAGCAGATACCACCATCCAACAGTTCACTTGCCAAGGTCGCTTAGGAGTGAACTGGAGGAACCTTCACTCCTCCCCACTTTCCAAGAACCTGCAAAGCCACAACAGCAGCATGATTCCTTGTGAACATTCTAGAAGCAGGTCCTAGAAAATCTGCCTATTCCTCCCTGCAGCTTCATTCAAGTGATTGAAGACCAGCATGAGTCCAATTCTTCCAGAAGCTATGCTCCTCCTTGGGATTAGAAGGGAAGTCCTTTCAGTTGCACTGAGCACTGTTTTCCGAAACGAGGGCTCTGCAAGGCAACTTAACCCCTCATCGCCTCACTTCAGTGAGCCCAGATGCTAGCAGTAAAGAGATATGGATGTGCACAAAGCAGGAAGCACAACAGCGAGTCCCAAGGCTTGGAAATGGGCTGGGAAGTTGGAAAATGGGTGCACAGGTGTGTGACATATGGCCAGGACTGTCCACACCCACCAAAACAGCCCCATGGGCTGGCAACAAGCCGATGTGATGAGAGAATACTGTAATATGATAAAGTGAACATGCTCCTTCTCCCCTTTTCCTCCCCCAATGTTTCAAGCAGGCAGCTTACTTTGTCCTCAGCTCCTCAAAAGAAACGTGTGGAAGAAAGCAAATAGACAATAAGACTTCCAGCCCCCTCAGCCATAATCTACTTAAACCCATAACCAAGTGTGCCTCTCCCCCACTCACAATCCCTACAATCCCAGAACTGTTATCCAAATCTGTGGGGCAATAGACAGGAAGCAATAATAACTGAGGAGAAATTTTCTATCAGCCAGTCTAAATTTGGGTGCAGAGCTTGGGGGGCTTAGAGGCAGAAATAAAATTGAGTTATACATAATTTTTTAAACTTTATTTTCCTTGCAAACCTAAATTTATGAACACTTAACCTGCTGAACTTTTACGGAAGCTGTGTTTCTTGGCTCACAAGGGGTGGGTTGATTCACAAGGAGAAATATTAAATAGTTATCTTCACTTTGTAGCTCCTGGTATCAAAGTAGGGCAGGGGGGCTTTCTGTGGATTGGATTGGACCAGAGACCTGAGCCCCAAACTGGCTTAGGTGAACTTTGATGGGTACACAGACCCAGTGGTCTACAGGTCTGATGCCCCAACTTCCCATAAATAAAGGCATTATTTAGAAATCAGACACAATGAACTGGACTAGCAAAGCAGAACTCCACCTTCGCACCACACTACCACTAATTCTTGAGGCACTTGTGCAAATTAGGAAAGGGAACTCCTTACTGAAGATAATTTCATCCATCAGAAGATGGTCATAATACGTTTACTAGAATATGACAATTTGATGGATTCTTCTAGAAAATTATGATAGCAAACATACAAAGTCTCTGGTGTCTATGAAAGAAGTAACACACCCCTGGAATAATGCAGTGTACAACACCCACAACTGTACATGGCAGCTCTGTATCATTCTTTACTGTTTTAGCAAAGCCTGATGCTAAAAGGACACTGGTGAAAACAGTGAGGAGGTCACTTACAGCAAGCAGGTTGTTGTTTCAAAACGCTGAGATCACTGGGCTCAGTGAACACTAATACCACGCTCTGTTTTCTAAATTTTTCACAACTTCCACCCACAAAGTAAAGAGGCACTTATAAAGAGGTTGGGAATGATGAAAAAGCAGACTCAAACTTCAAACTTTCCAGAAGATGGGGCATATAGTAGGTGCACAATAAGTGTGTAATAGTTTCTTTAGTTTAAAAAAAATGCACCCAAATGCCAGGAGAAGGTTCTTGACTTATTTCATTCCTAAGAGTCTTGGACCCTAACTCTTAGAAAATCATTGATGACTTTGTGATTCTTGTTCAACTTTAACTCATGGCATTGTGCCAAGTTGTAGTAATAAAAAAGAACTTCTTCCTTTTAGCAACCAATTCAATCAAAGAAAAGGAAATATTGCAAAACAGGACTGTTTTAATGGCTCTTATGGATTCCATATTTCTGTCCGATCTTCTCCTGAGAAGGAAAAATGGCAAATGAAGTCCTGTCTCCTCTGAGACCAGCCCCAGGTGCTTCTGATGTTGCTCCTAAATCTTGAAGCCTCTAGAGGCTTCCATTCTGAGGATCTCTCCTCGGGCAGAGAGCGCTAGATGTGGCCTCGTTCCAAGCTCAGAAACAGCTTCCTCGAGTTAAAGCAATGTGGGGCGTTCCTCTCCCTGGAGAAAAGTTACCAGACTATTTCAGCAGCATTTTTCCTTCCAATCAGGCTAGCCACAAAATGGAAAGGCAGAATCTAATACACTTTCTGATGCCACCCGTGGTTCATAAAGTCACCCTAATGAAGAACAGCTGAAATCTTTGCTTGTGCTACAGCATCCTTTTACCTGCAGAGAACTGACCTTAACACTCAGAGAGAATGAAGGAAAAAAAAATCTCCCAGAACCAGAATCAATTTCACTCCTTTCCATTGAATTTTCATGTCAGATATCAGTGAAGTTTTATCATTACTAGTTTTCTGGGGTTTTTTTTTTTTTTTTGTGGAATATCTTTTGTATCTTTGTACGTGACTTTTCTGATTAAATGCTTCTTATGTTAGTATTTACTCCATTTTTTTTTTTTTACATTGGAGGAAAAAATCATGAGTTTTTCACTGTGGTGTTAAAAATGCTAACACTCAAAGTAAAAGCTGTTTTAAAAGAATCACTCGTGACTGTTTATGTAATTTGAATAGCTAAGGCAAAGGAATGTAGAAGAAAATAGCCTCGCATGACACAGAAAAAGGAAGGTGGATCCATCTGTGGAAATACAGAAAATAATCAAAGTCCCGCGACCAACAGGGTAAGTGTCCAGTCAAAACAGTGGACTACAGAATATAAGAAGAGGTTTTTGTATAACTAAGGGCCTAAAGATTTTTCTGATCTGAAGACACATTTCTTAGATTGCTTGGCCAGTGGTAAGCAATCCTCTTTCCTGTGTGGTGACACTGTGACCAGGACAATACAGCCTTGTTATTGGATGGCCACCTTCACACACACCACAGTCTGTTTCCAAGTTAACCACATTTAGCCCCATTGGGTGCACACCCCTCCCTATATTCCCACCCCAAAGGGGGTTCTATATCTGCTTCTTGCTTCTTTTTTTCTTGAGACAGAGTTTCACTCTTGTTGCCCAGGCTAGAGTGCAATGGCGCCATCTCGGCTCATGGCAACCTCTGCCTCCTGGGTTCAAGTAATTCTCCTGCCTCAGCCTCCCAAGTAGCTGGGATTACGGGCATGTGCCACCATGCCCAGCTAATTCTGTATTTTTACTAGAGACGGGGTTTCTCCATGTTGTCCAGGCTGGTCTCAAACACCCGAACTCAGGTGATCCACCCGCCTCGGTCTCCCAAAGTGCTGGGATTACAGGCGTGAGCCACCG
>NW_012101920.1:5408955-5410255 GCF_000951045.1 Mandrillus leucophaeus
TTCAAGCTTTGCTTTGATATTTAGGAAAAGAGAGATGTCACCACTTCCATAAACTCTGTACCTTGCAAAGTGAATGACACATTAATAAGGATAATTTAATTGACGTTAGCTAAGATGTTTATATCAAGATTTAAATAGTAACTTGCTAAAAAGTAGAGGCTAAAAGAAAATATGCTTATAATCCCAGCACTTTGGGAGGCCAACATGGGAGGATCACTTGAGCCCAGGACTTCAAGGCTGGCCTGGACAACATACCAAAACCCTGATCTTAAAAAAAAAAAAAAAAATTAGCTGGGTGTAGTGGTGTGCCCCTGTGGTTCCAGCTACTTGTGAGGCTGAGGCAAGAGGATCTCTTGAGCCCAGGAGGTCAAGGCTGCAGTGAGCCATATTCACTCCAGCCTAGGCAACACAGAAAGAACCTGCCTCAAAAATAATAATAATAAGAATAATAATAATAAGTAAAGAAGCAAAATGAAAACATGCAGCTATCCAACTATCCAGAAAGGAAGGGGAAACAACCTTAAGTCAAAAAAAACAAAAAAGGAAAAAACTGAAACACAAATCTAATTAGACAATCAGGGTCTAATAGAATCTGGGATCGCAGAAAACGTCTGGAAAGCTATTAGAATCAGTGATATCCTATGTACAAGCTCTTTATTTCCTTCAGTTTTGTTTTCATGAGTTTCTGTCAGGAAGAAACTGCTTGCTACAGACAATTGCTTGCATTTGTTGATCAATAGATCAAGGAAGAGTCAAAGGAGGTAGGGACCATCTAAGGAAGGGATGGTGCTGGCATTGACAAAAGCAGATAGGGCCAATGCAAATACTGTGTTCAATTAGCATTTTTCTGGACCCAGCAATTTCTGAAAACATTTTCGAGTCATAGAATACGCAGGGAGCATCTGGCTCCATTTCTGGAACTACTTCTGACACCACTGCCTCCTTTAATGTATCCTACTCAAATTTAGTTTTCTTCCCTTCCTCACGCCAATCTTAATGCCTTCCTGCAGGTCTATTTCCTGCTTGGCCCGTATTAGACCTCTAAATTTTAGTAATCACAGTAGGCCCTTAGTTGAGCTCCTACTGTGTGCCCTTCACATGTCTTATTTCATGGTAACAACCACCTACCTGCTGTTTGCAAATGAAGTAACTAAAGCTGAGAGAGATGAAGGAACCTGCCCAAGGTCACAGAGCTGGCAAATAAATATTGTAGGATTCCATCCTATGTCTGTCCAAAATCCATGCATCCTGGCCAAATCCTTCTGTGCCTTGTAGCTTTTTTTTTTTTTTTTTTTTTTTT
>NW_012101920.1:5413681-5416132 GCF_000951045.1 Mandrillus leucophaeus
GCCCGGCCACTTCTTGCTTTTCCATTTTCCCTCTCTCTGGAATGCTATGAAAGAAAACCACAAAATGATTCCACTGGGTGGACAGATCATTTTAAGCCATTTTTTTTCCACTTGTCCTAAAGATTTTTTTTTAAGAATTGTGAAAAACTTCACCCAATCTGCATTAATTTCCCTACATTTTCCTCTACTTATTGATTACATCTTGACATCAAAGCTGAAACATGACAAAAATAGAAAAACGGCAGAAAGAGAAAAGAGAGAGACATAAAACTTGCTTCCCTTACTCCGAACTATGAGCATAAAGCGTTTATTGTCAGGAGTCCCTCAACCTCCCTGGGAATAACCAGACCAGTGTCCGCTAGGGTTTCCTCAAAACTCCCAGTTCTTGGAAAGTCAGAAAGTCAAAGTTAATGTTCTAAAGGTAACCTCATCGGAAATAAAAACCGTCTTAGTTCAGTACCTATGACAATGTATTTTCTTATTGTAAATTATCACCAATTGTCCTAAAAAAATATCAAGAAAGGCTTCTGCCCTTGGATGAATTTTAAACATACAGACTGGCTGCCGAGAAATTGCTGGTGCCATCAATCCTTCTAAATATATTCTCTCCCTCTCTCTCTCACACACACACTCACACACCCTTTTGTCAACTGAGCAATGTCTTCTGAAGCCAAATGCCAAGTGTACTAAGATAAAGGTATTGCAGTCCCTGAAGGAGGGGCATTTCAATTACAAAGAAAAGCAAAATATGCCTGAATCTTTACTTCAGAACAAATGCTGACAAAATGAAGAATGTCACTAAGGATTTTCTTTCTTCACAAGATGGTCACTTTCTGTGAGTGACTTACCTGTGTTTCCGTGTGAGGGTTTCCCAAATCTTTTGTGTAGTTAGCGTCTACCTGCAGTCTGTCCTCCGCACACACTAGCAAGATTCTCTAGAGCCTTTTCTCATCACAGAACAACAGCAACAAAAAGTCTCATGCTTACCAGCATTAAAGCCTCCAGCTAATTGCCTTTGGCTGGGTGAGTTTAAAATAGGAGAGAAAATAGAAGCACTTGTATTCCTGGGTCACCGCAAAGAAAACAACATGCATCTGCTTAGATTTTGGTTATAAGAATCACCTGGAGACTTTGCTTAGCAGCAGCTGCCTACCTGAAGCCCAGCATGGGTGATTCTGAGGCAGGTGGTCATCTTCGAGTTTTACTTAAAGACAGAACTTTCTGAACTTCACAATGCCTAAGAATCATAGGGAGAGCAGAGGATCCTGTTAAATGCAGATTCCAACTCAGTAGGTCTCAGTGAGTCTACACTCTACCTGGGGTTTCTAACAGGCCCCCAGGTGATGTGGACGATACCTTCCACAGATTACACTTTGAGTAACAAGGTTTAAGGAACAGGGACGGAAGTCCTTGCTACTGAACGTGTGTGACCCAGGTCAGCGGCACAGCAGCACCTGAGAACTCGTTAGAAATGCAGGCTGTCAGGTTCCACCCTAGGCTTACTGCATTGGCGTCTGCATTTTATCAAGATTCTCAGATGATTCTTAAGCATATTCATTTAAGAAGCTGACATAGAACTTCAGGGTAAAATTCACAAAGAAATTGTTTTCTATCAGAAGGGTCAGAGGTGGCAAAAAAAAAAAAAGGCACATTTTGATTCTCAGATATTTGAAATCCCTGTTAAAGGCAGGTCTATATTAGAAGAGAGAGTAACCTATTGAGAAGCCAGCTTCTTAAATCTCAGCCTCCTCTCTACCAAAGGAAACCATTTAGGACAAAAGTTCAATGTTGTTAGTGCCACAACTCTGAATGTGAGCAGCTATTTCATGCTTTCACCCTTCTCTATTTTCATTACTTCTCATGTCATTAGATCAACCAATTTGGGGACCTTGCTATACCCAAAGGATAAGTGGCTTAAATAGTAAAGATGAATTGATAAAGCCTAGTGCCTTCCATCAGACGGGGAGGTGAAACCATACATTTGAACGTCTGTTGCTCCTTGTGAAGATTCAAGCTTTGCTTTGATATTTAGGAAAAGAGAGATGTCACCACTTCCATAAACTCTGTACCTTGCAAAGTGAATGACACATTAATAAGGATAATTTAATTGACGTTAGCTAAGATGTTTATATCAAGATTTAAATAGTAACTTGCTAAAAAGTAGAGGCTAAAAGAAAATATGCATATAATCCCAGCACTTTGGGAGGCCAACATGGGAGGATCACTTGAGCCCAGGACTTCAAGGCTGGCCTGGACAACATACCAAAACCCTGATCTTAAAAAAAAAAAAAAAAATTAGCTGGGTGTAGTGGTGTGCCCCTGTGGTTCCAGCTACTTGTGAGGCTGAGGCAAGAGGATCTCTTGAGCCCAGGAGGTCAAGGCTGCAGTGAGCCATATTCACTCCAGCCTAGGCAACACAGAAAGAACCTGCCTCAAAAATAATAATAATAA
>NW_012101920.1:5417137-5483239 GCF_000951045.1 Mandrillus leucophaeus
AGTCTCGCTCTGTCGCCCAGGCTGGAGTGCAGTGGTGAGATCTCCGCTCACTGCAAGCTCCGCCTCCCGGGTTCACGCCATTCTCCTGCCTCAGCTTCCCAAGTAGCCGGGAGTACAGGCGCCCGCCACCTCGCCCGGCTAGTTTTTTGTGTCGTTAGTAGAGACAGGGTTTCACCATGATCTCGATTTCCTGACCTTGTGACCCGCCCGCCTCGGCCTCCCAAAGTGCTGGGATTACAGGCGTGAGCCACCGCTCGCGGTCCTTGTAGCTTTTATTCTCTCCCTCAGTCTTATCTTTTCCAACCACTATGTTCAGTGGTGGCTCTCACTTTCTAGAACCAGCTTAGAGTGTGTATCTCAGGATCTCATCCTCACTTCATCTCTCCACCTGGGACACACTAAGGCAGGTTTCGTTCCACATTTTATAGCCACGGCCCCAGTGCCTTTTCAAATGGAATTCTCTTGAAAGTTTCAAATGGATTTTGTGTTTAAAAATATGTACACTAAACCTTAGGAAGTAGAGACAAGCCCTTTGCCAATTTTCTTTTATGTTCAGAAAAAAATCAATTAAAAAGGGGCAAACCTCAAAGGACGGCCACAATCATGTTTATAAAAAACATTTCTGAATTGATCTGTTTTGATAATCACCGAACTTTCTCTCTCTCATCATAGGTTTCTATTGGTAATTTAAATACTTTGGGGCCATTTTGCCAAAACAATGACTGATAGTCTATAGCCATCCTTTGGTACCTGCGGGGAATTAGTTCCAGAACCCCCTGAGGTCACCAAAATCTGCAGATGCTCAAATCCCTTATAGAAAATGGCATAGTATTATGTGCACATAATCTATGTAAATTATACTTTAAATCATCTCTAGATTACTTATAATGCCTAATACAATGTACTGCTGTGTAAATAGTTGTTATACTATGTTGGTTTTTATTTGTACTATTTTTACTGTTACATTGTTTTTGTGTTTTTTTCCCAAATATTTTTGATATTCAGTTGGTTGAATCTCAGATGCAGAACCTGCGGATATGGAGGGCCAACTGTATTTATTCAAGCAGGATTCACCCGTTGCAATGCATACATACAAATTCTGCACACAGAGAAGCCGGTGGAAGTCTACATTAGAGCAGGTCCATTTAAAGAGAATTCCACTCACATTTAGAAAATGCCCCTTTTATTTAGTTTCTCTGCACAATACTTTTTTTTTTTTTTTACATTATAAAATCACACAAGAGGAAAGGTTTTTGACAGGAAGCCAGCAGAAAACAACTTGCCAAGCAAAACATTGAGGATCCATTGCCAGCATCTGCAGATAATTTTTTTCAGAGAAAGAGGAGTCTTCCTGGTGATGAATGAATATTTTGACTTGGCAATTAACACCATTATGCCGGAAGACATGCCTGCATGTGTCTCCCTGTAACACCTTGCTTGTTGCCACTAAGTACGAAACCCTCCTGCCCCACGCCCCAAAATTGTTTTAATGGACTAAAGACCAGGAAACTGAGCCAAATCTCCAAACAAGGCAGGTGTAATAATAATTCCTCCTAAGAAGAGGCCTGTGATCCTCTGTTTGTCTTTTAGTGTTGAAAAAAGGGCAGAACTTTTCCTCAAATCTTCAGTATGAAAATATTGGTCTTTAAACTCATCACTACTCATTCATACCTTGAGCATCCTTCTGATATTTTAGGGGATCTTTTTTAACTTTTTAACAATCATCCCTTCTGAAAGAAGAGTTTACTAAGTTCATTGATTCTCTTTTGGCAAGCTTGCAATTCCTACATTTGAACAAATTAAACACAGTAAAGATTTCCTATATCAGCTCAGAGGACATTACCTGAAAATTCAGAAAGCTTTTCTTCTTAAGCTTCAGGAAAAAAGAAATGAGAGGATGAAAGGATGAAAGGAAGGCAAGAAGGAAGTAAGAAAGAAAAAAGGAGCAAAGAAGGAAGAAAGGGTTAGGAAGAGACAAAGTAAGAGGAAATAAATCATGTAGAATACATACTTCCAAAACAGAAAGAAAAAAAACAATTCAACTAACATATATTAATCTTTATTCTATAACAGACATAAATAATTTTATGAATTCATATGACCTATACAAAAGACAAAATAAGATATTGCACTAAATTTAGATATGGGATATTTGAATTTAATATTAGCTAAACAGATAAATATATACAATTTAAAGAGTTAAGGCAAAACCAGATGATACTCCAAATACAACAGAAGGTTTGAAAAATAGGTATAATTAGAAACAACAGCATCCCACCACCAGTTAATAAAGTGGTCATGTCTAAGGAAAAAAAACCTTAGGTTTTTAATAAAGTGGTTATTATCAATCATTTTAATTAAAGTTGAGCAATAAAGTATAAGATTTCCCTCGGAGGGGAGCTATTTTGCCGAGGCTCGGGGATTGAGCACTTAGATTTCGGGTAAGCAACTTTTTCCTTGTCAGATTTATGATCTATTCTTCCTCTTAGAAAATGTAATTGGAAAATATGACTCTTTCACATATACAATTAAAATACAACTATGAAGCATTCTTTTTTTTTTCTTTTTGAGATAAGTCATGTTGATGATATCATTGTCAAGGTAAATTTGTGGGCAAGCCATTCATTACCTTATTTTAAGAGAACACATAGTGCCAGTTACTGAAAAAAAAATTCCCAGTTTTTTACAAGAACCAAACAAACTAATTCCAAAGGAATAAAAACAAATATAATCAATACACAGTATACAGTTCTTTGGCAGTATCACACTAACCGTTGATTGAAGTCAGAACTTTAGAGTTTTCTAATGCTTAGACCCAGTTGCCAGTCTTTTAAAACTAAACAAATAAAATTCCACATCTGTAACGAATTCAGTAATCCCAGGAAATGAAATTCAGAATAAATCTTGCAGACAGCTTTTGACTGTTACATTTAAGCGTAGGTATTATCTGCTTAGAGTCCCAATCCAAATATACTGAAACAGACACACACAAATAATCTGTGAAATTTTGTATTGGTTCAGACAGGCCCAGAATCCTTAGAATCCATATCCACCCATGAGAAACCAATAAAAGACATCAATCCAATGATGAAAAAAATGATCTTCCAGTAACTCAGGAGTGGGTCATCCCTCACCTGGATAAACACCACGGAGAAATTGAATCCTATAGAGGGAACACCAGAAAGCCAGAAAATGTGGAGTACTGCCAGCCTCCAACCAAATTACCTTTCTCCAGTTTTAGGTAAACCTTATCCTCTTTATCTAAGTAGAGTAGGACACCATTAGTGGCAGCTTCACGAGTAACATCTTTGTCCCCCGCAAAGGCAGATATTACTGGTTTTCCATTTAACATCAAGTTAACCTAGAAGAAGAAAAATAATAATAATTGAAAAGTTCTCTTTAAAGTCAAAACATCTACTGGGGAGAAGAAATAATGTCTAAGATGACAGTCCCAGTAAAATACCTGATGTTCAGGAAATATATTCCCTTCCTTTCAAATTAGCCTATTGTGGGGGCCATACTTTGCATGTCTGCTGAACTGATTTAAAATCTTTTTTTTTCCTCATTGGAATTTCCTTAAATTCCTACAAAAGAATAACATCTATGGAGAGCAACCTAGTGAAAACTAGCTTCCCTTCAGCACATAAATTAAGCTTACTGCTTTACTTACCTCTTCCACCCAACAAAAATCTTTTGGAAATAAAGCAGGCTTGTGGCTTCCCAGCACATTTGTAAAAGAGACCTTGTGCCCACTGACCTAAGAAACCCAGATACAACCCAATCCTACCAACATCCTTGCGAGTTTTTGTGCAGCTGTAACATGCATACTACTGAAAATCATTTGAAATAATGAAGTGTGTGTATACGTGTGTCTGTGTGTGTTGATTTCTTTTTCTGTTTTCCCTGATAGGAAACAAGCATTAAAAAATAATCATCAGGCCAGGCATAGTGACTCATGCTTGTAATTACAACACTTTGGGAGACCAAGGCAGGAGGATCACTTGAAGCTAGGAGTTCAAGACCAGTCTGGGCAACATAGCAGGACCCCATCTCTAAAACAAACAAAACAACAAATTTAGAAATTAGCCTGGTTGGTCACATGCACCTGTAGTCCTAGCTTCTCAAAAGGCTGAGGCAGGAGGATCGCTTGAACTCAGGGGTTTGAGGTTGCAGTGAACAATGGTCATGCCACTGCATTCCAGCCTGGGTGAAAGAATGAGATCCTATCTCAGAGGAAAACCAAAAAATAAAAAATAATAATCACCACTATCACTAGAGATTTTAGTGATAATTAGAATCAACTCAAAACTGTATTAACTATTTTCTATTCTACAGTTTTGATTACACTGTGTCAAGCATTGCATACATTTCTAGATACTGGAGGTTGGGAAAAGCTTTTCCATGGAAGTAAGTTTATTTTCTAGATTTTTTTTTAGGTTAGAAGTCATATGGAATAACTTAAATCTGAGGCTGATCCATTCATCCATTTACTAGGACATGTAAAAGTATTAATAGATAAGTGAGTAATCTATCATTCACATTGACATAATGTATAACGTAAATACTGAGCATAAGATAAAAGGTTATCCTAGAATTCCATACACATGTATTTGTGTCATTTGGTATTAGCATATTGGAATATTGTCGGAACTAGCTCCACTGTTGCTTTTGAGTGTAAGGTCAAGCCCATTGTCTTAGAAAGCAGAATACAAAATATATTTTTAACTGTGGAACTGCAATTGGTAAGAATTCACTAGCATCAGAGTAACTGAAGATAAACTCAAGCATATGCATAGAACACCCTTTCTTTAAAAAGTATTTTGAATAGTTGCTCCTTCATAGACTTATTCTTACTCATTAGCTGTATCTCATAATTTTAATAAATAGCAAATGTTTTATTTATTTAGTATGTACTTGAAAAGCTCTATTCGTCTTACAAGTTTTTTTTTCTTACAAATTCAAATAATTTTTGTACATGCATTAAATGAAAGCATGATCTTACAAAGAGATTTGTGTCACTGAGTTTTTACTAAACCATGGATTTTTTTAAAATGTTTGATTGTTATTAAGGTAATAACTTCAATTGTTTACTTTTCTATATGCTTTTTGTCACATCTTAATGGATGTTACAAAGAAAAAAATTAGAAATTAAGGTTTTAAAATAAATGATAAAGATGGCTGTTTATGTCTATTGTGGAAAGACAACTTTGGATAAATACTTAAATACATAACCCACTAAAGATAAGCACAGTTGGTTGGGAGTATGGATGGAAGGGGTCAAAACACACACCTGGATAGTTTGGCTCTGGTAGACTTTAATCACGTGAAAACTGAAACTGTAAATTCCTTTTCTTGGTGCTACAAAGACAGACTCCAATGTGAAAAAATTACCCACATTCACCAGGATCTACAAATAAGAATAATAAATAACAATAAGTTATTATATTTTCTTCTGTGACTAAAATGAATTTTCTTCCTCTCACTCTCTTCCTCTCCTCTTCCTTCTTTCCTTCCTTCCTTCATTCCTTCCTTCCTCTTTCTTTCCTTTTTTTCTTTTGTTCATTCATTCATTCTTGGCAACTAGCTTAAGAAATCATAGAAAATAAAACATCTAGTTCTATTTCTTTCCTCTTAACTGATTTGGAAAATTGACTTGAATATTGGAAGGTTCTTCTGTCTTTTAAATGATATAAGAATAAATAAAGTAACTGCTTTGTATTCATGTCTCAATTTCCAGCAAGGCCCAATGGCTCTGGAAACATCGAGCTAACATTTGAGGGCTTATAAATATTAGCTTTACCTTGAGAAATGGATAAAAGGCATCTGCCATGTGTTTACATTCCCACCTTCTACAAGCCTTTGCAATGTCCAGAGGTGACGTTTCCAAGCCAGCCAATCAGCATCTGTGAGCTCTCTGCAGCATCCCTGGACACACCTCAGAGGCATGGGTACCCCTCCACCATGTGCCATAATCCTTGACACTGAATAGCTGGTACAAAAAGTGATCTGAATGCCTGGCCCTTCTCTGAGCCGCCCCTCTCCTAAGATCTGTGGCCATTTTTTTTTTTTTTCATTCCTATGCCAGCTAGGCCTTAATTACAACAATGTGGCAATGAGTCAGCCCTTGGGGGCTGCCAAAGAGGAGAGCATAAAGAAGGATAAACTATGAAATAGGTGGCTTTCCCTGTTCCTGCCAGGGCTGTCCATTAACCTCCTCTCAATCTTCTGCTCTTTATTTGAAGTTCAAGGTTCAAAAGTGAAAATAGAAACTGTTTCCCAAGAAAGCAACAATGCATTTTGTATTCCAAAATATTCAACCTAGTTCTATTGGTTATAAAATTAACTCTAAATTTTAATAAGTGACCTCTTAAGCTAAATTCGCAATGTCACATGGGTAAATCTCTTTCTATGAGAAAGAGGGATTGGGATAGAGGATGGTTGTTAAAATAACTAGGGTTTCTTCCATTTCTCTCCAAGAAATACGCCTGTAAGTGGCATTCGGAAATAATAAGATGTCCCTAAAAAGATATACTTCTCATATATCAATGGCAATCTGCTACTATCTCCTTCAAACACTGCATTCTTGCCAATATTAACACACTTGCAAGCCTCTTGCATAATTCCCTAAAAATGTCCTATTACCTCTGGGCAACATACCAGAATGTAGCGACAGTCAAGCAGATGTATCAGCGTCAACACCTAACTTAAAATACATGTATGTGTGTAATTTCATTCTGAGATTTTGCCTTCTTCCAACTAAGCATCAGATTTTTTTGTGACCTGATGATAGATGGTCTTTCAACAAGTCACCAGCTGTGCAATAATCCCCAACAGAGGCTTTGCAAGGAAATTTTTTTCAAGCACAATTAAAATAATTTGAGGTGCTTAGCGGTAACTTCCTGATTCAGATACAAGTAGCATAATTCACTAGCAATAAAGAAAAATAGCTAATGAGTGTTGGCTACCTGTAAAACTGGATGTTGACTCTATATTTGTAATTGCAGCATCCAGGTACATCAAGATTTATAACTAAATGTGTCTTCTTGTCTCTAAGATGCAGGGCTCGCTGAACAGAAGAACAAACCCTTTTCCTCTTCTAACTGATGGAAAGGTCATTGAAAAGAACACCCTGTCTAGAGGATAGTGCAATGCCCATAGTATTCCAACATTTAATTAAAGCGTTGAAATACAAACTAGGGGTGGTGCTAGACTTTATTTCCATCAAGATGGAAAATACGGCGCCGAAACCCCAAATGGGGCTACTTAATTCTTTAAAAATTATGGCTATCAAATACTAAGCCCCTAGAGAGGCATTCTCTGTCTTTGGCCAGCTGGAGAGTGCATTAGTTAGGAAAAATTAAGCAAGGAATACAGATGTCACCTCGTGCTTTCCCTGGCACATCCTGCAGCACCACTTAACCTGTGCCCCCTGCACATTGTAGCTTTGCATACAATTGCGAACTGTGAATTTGGAATTTCAAAAGACTCTAGATACTGTTGGGGCTGAAGTTAAAACTCCCAGGACAGTTTTTTTTCCTTAAGACCCCTTGCTAAATGTAAGCTGATATCCTGGGGTTTTTCATCATGCCAAACACGGAGCACCAGGTCGCTAAACAGCAGCTACAGCTTTCGTCAGTTCTTCCCCTACTCTCATCAACCTCAGAGTCCGTCTTTCCCCAGTGATTTGCAATTCTCTGAAAGGACAGGAGCCCAGGAAGCGAGAACCGGCTCCCAAGGGCTTTCCTACGGGAGCTCAGCACAGTTGCCAAATTCCTTTTCCTTCCCTCCTCCGCAACTTTTCTGTAAGTACCAGAGAAGGGCTTGCTGCCTACTCCGAGGCAGCGGCAGTGGCAGCGGCGCCTGGCACGCGAACAGTGGAACCTGCAAGCGAGTCCTGACCCCCAGCCCTGCCCTCCCGGCCTCCGCGGCCACCAGCCCGATCTCTGCAGAGTGTGGAAGCCCGGGGCTCTCTTTGGAGAGAAGCTTCTCTACCTGGGAGAAACAAATCAAACATTTATCCTGTCCCGCAAAGGTACCCAGGGAGCAGCCTCAGCGGCACCCGTAGAGGAGTCTGAGCCAGGGGACCAAGATCTGGTCAAGAGATCACGACGTCCAGGGACCAGGTGCCCTTCGGCTCCCGCCGACCTGTTGCTCGAAACTTGCCCTGAGCTCTCGCTGCCCGGCTCTGGGCTCCCAAGGCTCTCCCCTCGGGTCAGAGCAGCCTCTTTTAGGGGCCCGGAAGGAATAGGAGCCGGGGCTGGTGAGAGGGGTAGGAAGAGAGACAGTACAAGTTTCAGACCCAGGCATATTTGGGAAGGCGAGTGCTTTACATGATTCCCCATTTCCCAACCCGTCCAGCTTAGCCTGGGCAGCAGCCTCGGGCTGAGGTGCCTGGAGACCGCCCGCCTCCTAGGTGCTCGCGTCCCCCAGGGTCTGACCTGATCGAAGTAAATGATGCGCGTCTTGTTGCTCATCTCGGATGGCTCGTGGTTGGTGCTCCGCACCGCTGAGAAGGCGACCTTGGAGTTGGCCGCCCGGACCGATATCCCCAGCGGGGAGGAAGAGGAGCCTTTGGAGTCCGTGGCCGGGTTCGAGTCGCACACCACCAGACACTTGCCCTCCAGCACGATGGGCTCCGTGTCGTTCTGTGCCCAGACGGGCAGCCCCGGCAGCGTGAGGACCAGCAGCACTGCCGGCACCGCGGACAGCGCCCGGCGCCGGGAGCCCATGGTGAGCCGTGTGGGCAGCCGCAGCCGGCTGGCGCTGGTGCTCGCCCGCGTCGCCTCCTACCCCGGGATCCCGGTGCTCGGGAAGATGCTAGCGGCTAGGTCGACAGCGCTGCAGGAGCGACGGCGCCTGCGGCGGCGCGCACACTTCCACCAATTCTGTGGCTTGAAGTCAAAGTCTGCCCTCGAGCTCTGTCGCTGGCTCTGTTACCTTTGTCCTTTAAGGAGCTCATGCAGAACCCTTTACCCTACCCTCCTCCACCCAAGAATCAGCCCTGCCTGGGGCCCCTGCACCCGATCTTGTTCCTAGACATCTAAAAGTCATCAAACCCTCACATTCACACCTCAAAGCAAAAAAATAATAATAAATTCTCACCCCAAACTCAAGCACCACCAGGTAAACCACGGAGCAGGAACAAAAAGAGAGGACTCAAAGAGAAGCCACAAGGCTGGCGGTTGCCCAGCGGCGCGGGTGCCAGTCCTGTCTGGCTTGCGGCAGGGACGAGTTACAGAGGCAGAAGGTATTTCCCAGGCTGAGAAGAACGCGAGTCTGTGTTCATGGCCAGGACGCCAGCGACTCCCACTTTCGCTTGGTCAAAAATTCCCCCAAACCTGGTGTCACCCAGAGGTAGGGAGGGAGGCAGCGGCTAGCCAGGTCCCTCGCACAGAAAGCGCAGATTCACAGGATCGGGTCCAGGGTACCGGGCGCAGCGTGCAGGGCGGCTGGTCCGGCGGGGTCCTCTCCTGCCTGGCCTCCCGCCCCGATTCCCTGCGCACAACTTTCTCGTTCCTCGCGCGCAGCTCGGAGAGCGCGAAGCGGGCACACGCGCTCTATTTATAGGAGCGCAGCGTCCGGCTGGGGTTGGCTTATCGCGCAACCCGCGGGCTCCGGGAAAAGGGGGACAAGGCGTCTGGTGACCCCATCTGAGCAGCTCTCTCCTGACGTTTAACGCACCCCAGAGCAAGCGGGGTGCCCAGCACTGCTGATTGGCAAGGTTCGAGGCCACTCAGCCCCTGAGAGCGCCCGGCGTAAAGGGTGTGTGCCCAGAGAGGAGCCCACGACCCTGCGAGGGCACCAGCTCGGCGCCCGCTCTCTCCTGCTCGATCTGGATCCGCGGAGGGGGCGGCAGGTCCCCGGGCCCCTCCCTATCGCGGGACTCTGCCGCCGAGTGCCCTCCGAGCGGAGCGCGGCGCTGCCAGGCAGGGTCGCGAAGATGGATGAGCCGCCGCGGATCCGCGCTGCGCGCTGCCCCAAACCTGGGGAACGGCGGGCGTCCCGACCGCGCCTGGCCGGGAGCCCGCCCCACACAGCCCTGGGGCCTGGTGAGCTCAGGGAAGCCTCGGGGCGGACTAGAGTCGGTGGGGGCGGCTGGGAGGAGGTGCCTGATTCCTTCCTTCCGCTCCGGGAAGATGAGCCTCAGAAGCCGCAGGGGCGCGCCTTCCCCCAACACCGCGAATCCTCCCCAGGCATGGCCAAAAAAAGAGTGAGAGAGGGAGTTAACTCAGCAAGAATAAGTCCTCCGAAACCGTGCCAACAACAATTAAAAAAAAATAAAATAAAGCCAAACCCACTCCTAAGAATACAGCATTTTTCTCCCCTTTGGATGCGCCTCCCGCCCCCTGTGCCACTCCACTGCCATCTTGGCCTCTGATTTGCAAGAGTTCCCTTCCTCTTCCGCAGCTACCACGGGGAAGGAAGGTTTGTCTCTGTCTGGACCCGGCTGCGTGAACTTGGCCCAGTCACTAACCCTCTCTGAGAGGGCTGCGCGGCGTTAACTAAGGTCCTCCCTACCCTACCCCGCCAGCTTTCCACTTCTGTGATGCTTTGGGGTCACGGCGCCCCTTCTTCAATTTCTTCTAGACTTCCAGCTGCCAGAGGGCAGACACCGTATGGTGTCTTTAATCAAAACAGTATCCCCTCCAGGCATTCGGAGCTCCTAAAATTGCATTGGCTAGTTATGAATGGATGGGATGTTTGTTGAGGGAGGTCCTTGGGATGGACGACTCCCATTCCTTCCTGAGTGAAGGATGCTCTCATGAGCGTGGCATTCCAGCCCTCCACAACATAAGGTGAACCTCGTCTCCAGCCTTTTTCCCTTCCTTCAGAAGGGCCTGGCATTGAGGTATAAGCACTAGCTCCAACTATTAAAATTGAAGACACTACGAGGAATACCCTGACCCTCACCTCCCTATAATCTCTCAACTGAAGTGTTAATACTTGGTGCCACACGGGCCTTCAGATTCTGCTCTAGTGGGGCCAGTATCAGGTGTTTTGACTTTATGATTTTATTTGGGGTAGGGGGTGGTCTCGCTATATTGCCCAGGCTGGATTCAAAATTATTGGGCTCAAGCGATTCTACTACCTCAGCCTCCCCAGTAGCTGAGACTACAGGCCAGTATCAGTTCTGACTGGCAGGTGCTAGTGCCATGCTGTTTGTTAAAACGTTGAATGTTGCCAATCTAAGCTACAACCAAACAAGGTGAACTAGTGCCTTCTAAAGATGGTCACCATTTACCCAGCTTTGATGCCCCACCCTAAGCCCAGCACAATCTTCACCTGATCCCACTCTGCACTTTGTAACTCTCTTCTAGCTTTCAGGGATGTCTGCCTGGGTAACAGCGCAATTTCTTCTCATTTGATGCAGTCTTTTGAGGGCGGGTGCTGAGTTTAATCTAGTTCCTTTTATTTCCTGTAGGGGTAAGCACCCCGCCTTCCTTGTCTGGGACAGTTGTTGAATAACCAGAACTTTGGTTGTTCAATTTCAGGCTGGGAGAAGTTTGACAAAAAAAGAAAAAAAAGAAGACTAAAAGACTCTGTTGAATTGTTAAATAGAAAATAAGCTATCTTCCTCACCAATTCCGATATATTCTGTCTACATCCTTTTCTTATCCGGGCACTTCCTGCCAGGAAGAACTGAGATTTGAAGAAACTTGTTCCTTCTCTCACCAAAAATATTCATTTTTAGTCCCAAAATCTGCATAGTGACCATAGTAAAGACTCAATAACTGATTGAGAAATGACTGAATGCTTCCTGATAGAAGGTAATTATCATTCATATTATAGTATAAACTGCTTTAAATGAGTCTCTCTCAGTAAAATTAAAATTCAAAGCCTCCTCAGTAATTGGGGATAAGGGTCTTGGTTCCTTGCTAAAGGATGTTCTGCTATTCTAAGTGTTCTGAAGATGAGGAACACAGCGTTCTCTGTGGGCCCCTGCTAAGAGAAGTTATCTGATGTTCAGAGGGTCCTGACTCTTATTCCCACAACAGTTGATTAAACACGGATAGCCCCTGGGTTCTAGGACCGTCAATGCATTTGATACCAGAAGTCCAAGACTTGTATGGCCCAACTTGGCCAGATGACTTGGGGCTGCCAGATTTTCTCTCTACAATCTTAATGAGACATCGAGATAGCTTCCAGTAAGCACTACATGTTGCAGAGAAAAGGTCTGTAGTCTCCCAAACTGATGTGGCCATGTAGGAGTCACCCGCAAGCTGAAGCAGAAGAGGTACTGGAATAAACCAGGGGACTGGCCACACTTGTAGAAAGAAGCCAATTCTGGAGCATGAGCACTTCTGAGAAGTAGAGGGAGTGAATAGTGAATCGCCATTTCTGAACTCTTACTTACAAGAGTTCCAGAAACATTTTCTCCTAACCTTGGGTTCCTTGGTATCCTCCTATGTCTTTGAAATAAAAACTCAATTCCCTTGAGCTAGTTTTAGTAACATGCTGCTCCCTGTCATCCAGAATCCTCGTTAGAACATTGTCCCAGAAACCATACCACAAAAGGCTTACTAAAAGACTAACAAATCCAACCTCCTCCTGTAGGAAATTCTTTTCCAACATTTTGGGAAAGGAGGCATCACTTGCTCCTCACCCCCTACTCCAGCCCCAGCATCCCCAGGAGAAAAGAAACAAGACCAAGTTTAAGTTTCTCTCCAACAGCATAGATCTGTTTCTTTTTTCTTTTTCTTTTTCTCATATTTTTCCAGTTGAAAATATGCTATTAGAAGACCTAGCTGTGACCCAAATATTTTCCCTTTCTGAGATTCCCATATTGTATTTGATTCCTAGGATTTATTTTTTTTTTTTTGCTAGACCTTTAGAAATGAGGCAGAAATGCATTTCAGTTCTCTGCAGCTGGGCTTAACTTTAAAGTAAATTAGAATCTAAACTATCCTTGCATAGGAAAGCAATACTTCTGAGGTCAGTAAATTCAATGACTGCTTGTCCAGTCATCCTTTAGCGAAACCAAGTTTTAAGCAAGCCCGAGACAGTAAGGATCTATGAGCTATTTTCTGATTGTGAAGAAAATGTTTCTAAGAAGGCAAAGACAGACACACACAAGGTATTCAGCTCTAAGGGCCTCACTGTGGTTGAATGAAAGCAGAATCCATGCATCATGTAGCAGAGACAGCCGCAGGTCAATCGTGCAGAAGATGGAAAATCGAGAGAGAGAGAGAGCGCAGTGAGGCTTGCATCATACCCAGACAAAGGTCCACTGAGTTGCTTAATTACCCTTTGCTCTTTATAATGATAGTTATCAGCCCAAGCAAATGATCTTTTTTGAGGGAGAGTAAGTAGCTTAAGAAGAAAAAGTCTCCATGAACAACCAATATGTGAGAACTTACGTAGTCTGGAAAGTTCCAGAGTCATGTTGAGTAAATCTTCATAGCTCCTTCTGGAGACAGCCAAATGACAGACTTGTTTCGTATGAGGATGGTATTGTGGGAAAAAATAGACAGATGCTGTAAAAAAACACTTTTCAATTGGTTTTAGAATTTGAAAATTG
This sequence comes from Mandrillus leucophaeus, assembly GCF_000951045.1. Lineage (NCBI taxonomy): Eukaryota > Metazoa > Chordata > Mammalia > Primates > Cercopithecidae > Mandrillus > Mandrillus leucophaeus. Next base: position 5,430,657 of record NW_012101920.1, read on the forward strand.
TTTGGGACAGTTTCTCTAGACAGTTTACTCCACTCACCCCATTGGCAAATAAGGTACGTGTCTAAGACATTAGTGAGCAGTGAGACTTCTTGGTCGTGGCTGCAGACAGATTTTGATGCCCCTTTTTGGCTTCGCATGATACCCTGAGCATGTTCTAGTCATTATATTTATTATAATGATTTTAGTCGATTTATTTGTTGTGTTTTCCCTGGACTAGTAACTCTTTGGGAGCACAGAATTTAGCAGAGAGTAGGTATGCATAAAGTTAGTTTACTGAATAAAGTAACATCATTGCTTTTATTTCTCATAAGGGAAACAGTATAACATTTAATCACTATGATCTAAGTATGATAGGAAAAGTAAAATTATTTCAGAAATGTTGGGGGCTTAAAACGTCAGGTCTACTTTAGTTACTAAGAATGGAAGCCCAGTGAGAAAAGGCTTTGTGGAAACGGCCATATCTTGAAATGTGTTGAGTTGAACCTTGAGACTGTAGTAAAACCTTAGAGAGAACCTAAAAAATTCTCCCCCTCTCTCACCCCGCCCCCCATCTCTCTCTCTCTCTCTCTCTCTCTCTCTCTCTCTCTCTCTCTCTCTGTGTGTGTGTGTGTGTGTGTGTGTGTGTGTGTGTGTGTGTCCCTCTCTCTCTTTCCCTCTCCTGGGCACATCTTCATTATTCTTTGGCTCACTGCAGTCTACCATTCTCTGAGGTCCACATAAGGGAAAATGGCAGCTGATACTTCCAGATTTCACACATAACAAAGCCATCCACCCAGAGATGCCCCCAAATCCCGGAGAAGAGATGCACTGTGGCCATCTGGGTTCAGATGCCCAATCCCAAACCAATGAACTTGGCTATAGAAGCAGAATTATGCTGCACACACGAATGATTTCCCAGCAATGAGGTGGGTAGAAAATTGCGGCGGGGCATGGGAAAAGGAAAAATCCTAGAAAGGTAGTATAAGCAATATGTGGCAAAGGGAAGAAGAGCAAGAGGCAGACTAATTTGTGTTGTGCGATTCCAAGTTAGTTCCCTGCAAGTGTGTACAGATATGTGTGTGTTTCAATACACAGAGGAAAAATATGAAAAGTTGGCAATAACTTGTCAAATTTAAAGGAATGGAATCGATGGAAATACTATTAATTGTATTTCAGATGTTTCCTTATTATATATGTTCTCACAGCAATTGTGTACTACATTGTTATTGATATTTAAAATATTTTTTAAAAAAGAAAGGGATTCTGAGTAGATCATCCAGTAATGATCTATCACGTTCACATTTTTTCTCCATAATTTACTCTTAAAGTTTAAAAAGTGGCATTGATTGAACAGCAATCTGCCTTCTTTTGTTATATTGATCCAACTCTAAAAATCACTTACTCCAAGTTTAGAAAGATGCTCTGATATAGAAAGCCTCACAGTATACATTTAAGAAAACAAAAATTATATTGCAACGGGTAACACTGATGCATACTATCAAAATCTCTGACTACATTTTATTCAACTTGACTTTCTCTATATAGTATGTTAGCATCCAGGAAAGCCATAGCTCAGTGCTGGGTGCATGATATGTGCCTAGCCACTTGTATTTATGTTGCATAGATAAGAATGGCCTAAATGTGGGGTCCAAACCAATGGTTCCTACTTGTAAGAATCAGTTGGGAGGCTTCTTTCCAACATAGACGCTCTGGTCTTACTCTGAGATAATGGCTCTGCCCATGAACTGGGAAGGTTTACTTAACCAGCACCCAGGTAAATCTGAAGCAGATGGTGCTTTGACTTTGTAGATGCCATTGGTGTGATGCCACAAGAGTCCATTTGCATTCGAGTTTTTTAGCTCTATGGTTAAAAACAGGGTGTTTAGAGTCAGCTCTACCTCCTACTAGCTTCATGACCATACAGCAAGTTACAAACCTTCCTTCATCCAAGAAAATCGCAATCATGAAAATCATATTCAGTCCATAGCTTCTTGTGAGAACTGAGTGGGGGAAATGTGGGCAGAGCATTTAGCTCTGCACCTAGCACACAGGAAAGGCTCCATTAAGGGTAGCAATTATTATCATTAATCTGTAGACTCTACTAATGACTAAAGGTGTCAAACCACCACATGCTAAGCCAAGGCCTATTAACTATTGGTAAACAACATCCCCACTTAACCTCACAGATATTAGAATAGGGGAAAATGAAGTGTGCCCACGTGTGAGAGCCGATCCAGGTTCAGATGCCCAGAGAATAATCAAACCCGAGTTTGCAGGGCCAGCCATTGCCAATAGATCAATGCTTCTCATTATGCACAGCTAAGGCTCTTGAATGAAGCGAAGACACTGGGCATGTCTGTGAGCTCCCTACAGGGGACGGACAACAAGTTTAATTTTATTTTTATTTCTTTCTTCCCATACTCTCAATCATTATGTCTCATCTGGAAGAAGCATTGAGTGGAAATAGATGGATTCTTCAAAGTGGAAATTATACAGAAAGTCAAGAACAGCTGGTCAGAAACAGTCACCACAGAAACAGGAATCCAGAAAGCCAGGTAGATACCACAGAATAATGCAGCAGTTGTTAAATATCTAGGAGCCAACACAGGCATCTTAGAAGCTAGTATGCCAACTGTGGAGAGTCCCAGACAGTTTTAACTTTCCTGACTTTAGCAGCATGTGGTTTGCGGGAAGAGAGAAAAACAGCTTCAGTCTAACAGGCAACTCTCCTCGCCAGGGCATTCAGTGAACATCTGTCCTTGGTAAGCGTGAGATGGGAAGTGTGGATCTGCTGTTGCTGCTGTGATAGGCTCCATTCCTGCTGCCTCTCAGATATGAGCATCTTGCACCGTTGAGTGTGATTTTAGTGTTTAAAGGGAAATATTTTCCTACAACATGGCCACTAAAACAAGCCAACCACTTAATCTGGTGTTCAGCTGAAGAAACAGCAATCTGTTTTGACACTGAAAGGAAAACTGGCTGTGGGGAGCTCTCTGAGAGCTGGTGTACCAGACACCATGGTAAGAACTTCAAAAGGATTTTCAAGGTAAGTTTGACTCTAGGAAATTTTTTCCTTGTGTACTAATTTTAGAATCTAACCCTGGAATGTAATGCAACTACATTTTGTTTTGTTTGGGGTAATCTCAATTGCTGATAATGTCTCCCACTGAATTCCCACCACTCATGTGAGAGGTAGATCTTGTTGCCACCATTTTACAGATAAGGAAATACAGCATCTGAAAAGCTACTGCCAACAAACAGGGTTAGATTTCATGACTGGACATCTGTCTTATATCCAGAGGTCTTTCCCTAGACCGCATGAGAAAAGTTGAAACAAAAATACAAGGAGCTCCTAGAATGCTCAGAACTCATTATTTCGTAGTGGATGACACCAAATTCAGAGGAGAAACTGAGTGTATTCCAAGAATAATTAATGTCAATAATGTGCAACTGACAAAGTTCAGAGGAAGAAGATAGGCTTCATATCACAAAATTTTTAATAAAGGTTACTGACTATAAACCAAGGTGGAGGAATATATGTTTTATTACACACATATGTATACATATTAAAGTATTTAATATACTAAATGCAATTCAATTATAATTAGATTTGATACATTAAATGTAATGAGATTATAATTAGATGATAAGTAGTTAAATTCTCCTATGATCTTCTCATGGTTTTACGTGCCTTTCATTCCTAGTGGTTACCAGTGTTGAGATGTTACATTTATTTGTCCTATTTGACTAAAAGAATCTTCCTAGCCAATAATAAGCTCAATGAGGGCAGAGGTTGCCCAGGCTAGTCCCTGACACATGGTACGGGTATATTAAGTGTTTGGTGAAGTAATGAATAAAATGATGCTGCATAGATTCTAACTTTGGCTACCTTTTTCAAGTGTATTTCCAATTATAACTAGATAGTCTCAAAAATTCGCTTATGTTTTCTCTAATTCTCACCAATTATTTATGATGCATAATAACCCATCCTTCTTTACTTGGAAATTGAATGTGCTTCTGGAAAAAGTGTGTTAAGTAGCCCTTCCTTTCCCTGGATGCCCATTATCACAGCTGTTCCTTGTTTTCACATTCCTCACACTGGGTTATGAGTATCTTAGCTTTGGCCAAGCTACCAGCTCAGCCACTTTCTTATCTACCACTGGGGTTAGCAGAGTAGCTCCTCTTTGCTAGGTTGTAGGCTCCATGAAGCAAAAACTGCCCTGCTTTGTCCTTTGCTGCTAATTGGGACTGGGGGGATTCCAGAAGCAAGACTAATAGGGTGGGCCATGGCTTCGGAATCCACTGGCTTCCAGCTATTTCAGCTGGCCAAGAGCCTCCTGAATGACACACAATGTACCAAGTAACTTGACTTTCTTGGCCATCTGTCTGTTGGCTAAATAACTACCTCTTGGACAGATCAAATCATCACTTACGCAGCTGGTGTTTGGCAACTGACTGAGCTGAAGCCCTTCTGGGCTGGACCCAATATTCCCTTACCACACACACACAAAATGAATTTTATGGGGTTTTGTATGGGTTTGTAGTCTTCATAAGGCCAAATAGAGAAATCAAAATAATTGAGGAAAGAGACGAACTATGTTTTAGAGCTAATGGTTTTTAAGACCAGAGAAATTCTGAATTGCTCCCCTTTATTGCTTTTATTTTACTTTATTTTATTCTTTTTCTTTTTCACCTTTCCATGATTCCTCTGCTTTTCTTCTTCTTTTCTACCTCCTTCCTATTTTTTTCCCTAAAGTTCCCAGTTTTACACTCCAACCAACATTTAATTAGGACTTAGTATGTACTGGGTAAGCGTAGCAAACTCCAATGCCTTTGGGGACTGTGGTGGGCATCTCCTATCCTTTTGGTCACCCTTTTGGTATCCTTCCTACATCTGCAGGTTCTTCCTTCTTATTAGGCAGAGCCCCTCTCTCACTAAAGAAGCATCAAGTACCAGATACTCATTTTCCAGCTTCTCTTGCCATAAGAGGACAAGCACATGACCCACGCTCTGCAAACATACCCACCCCAGAGGTTGAATTAGAAGCCTGAGAGGGAGCAGGAATCTCACAGAAACCTTACCATGGAAGGTGGCAGCAGGTTTCGTGGTCTGGGACAGGCACTAGCATCAAGCATCCAGGGTGAGTGATGCGGGTGCAGCAGGCTATGAGGTCTGTGCTACGCAGCCGAACAATCTGTCTTGGTGATCCTGGTGCTGCAGCAGAAGCTGGGATGTCATTCCTGTCTGCTTCACTGCAACCCAGTTCTCCAGTCCTCTAAGATACTCTTGAACCACAGAATACACTTAAATAAATTCGCTTTCTACCGAAATTTGTCAGTCGACTTTTGCTGCTTGCAAATAAGAGTCCAGATGGATAATGACGCCAAACAGGAGACACTAGTAGAAGACAACTGTGAAAAGAGGGAGCAAGCATCTTTGCCTCACCTCCAGCAGGCGGCTGCTGTTACACCGTGAACAGTGTGAATCCAGTAATGCCAGATACTTGGCTTTTCAATAGGAAAATAAATTCAGATTGTTTGCCAACTTTTAGATGTTAGCAAGTAATTCAAAAATGTTTGCGGGCTACCTTAAACATGATTTTGGGCTACATATAGCTCTAGGACTGCCAATTTGTCACCTCTTTAGGACTTGGTTTTACTTTTAAGGAGCATTTCAGGAGACCTGTAACAGAGAGATTTCTTTGTAGTAACTTTTGTAGGTCTCATTTACGCTCTCTTTTTTTTTTTTTTTTTTTTTTTTTTTGAGATGGAGTCCAGGCTGGAATGCAGTGATGTGATCTCGGCTCATTGCAACCTCTCCCTCCCAGGTTCAAGCCATCCTCCTGCCTCAACCTCTCAAGTAGCTGGGACTACAGGCGTGCACCACCATGCCCAGCTAATTTTTGTACTTTTAGTAGAGACAGGGTTCCATCATGTTGGCCAGGCTGGTCTCAAACTCTTGACCTCAAGTGATCCATCTGCCTTGGCCTCCCAAAGTGCTATGATTACAGGTATAAGCCACCATGCCTGATCTGAGCTCTACATTTTACAATAAAATCAGATACTGTATTAATCCATTTTCATACTACTATGAAGAAATACCCAAGACTGGGCAATTTACAAAGAAAAAGAGGTTTAATGGACTCACTGTTCCACATGACTGGGAAGGCTTCACAATCAGGTGGAAGGCAAAAGAGGAGCAAAGGCACATCTTACATGGTGGCAGGTAAGAGAGTGTTTGCAGGGGAACTGCCCTTTATAAAACCATCAGATCTCATGAGACTTATTCACTATCATGACAACAGCAAGGGAAAGACCCACCCCCACAATTCAATTACCTCCCACCGGGTCCCTCCCACAACATGTGGGGATGATGAGCACTACGATTCAAGATGAGATTTGGGTGGGGACACAGCCAAACCACATCAGACACCTTAAAGCTTTAATAGAAAATTGTTGGGTACTAGGATGGTCTGAATGGGAGACATCATATGTTAATAGCAAACTGCCACAGTTGCCCATGCCCTCCTGGTCAAACTCACCCAGCCAATCAAATTATTTGGAATCATGCCAAATCTCCAGCCTCAGATAGTGCCTCTGTCTCAGGGAAGCACCCAAATCATCTCCTGGTTTTCCTGCTTCAATTTATGATGCCTTGCTTTCTCCTAACCACAGGCCTTGCTTCATGTCACAACCTCACAAGTCGAAGTCTTAGGATGGTGCATCCCATCAGTGAGACCTATATCTAAGTGATAGCTGCAAGACAGGGTTTGAAAAGTGTGTTCCTGACATTTTCAGCTTACAAAGTGGAAGGTCATTCTTCCTCTCACCAAGACTCATAAGATGCATAATTCCCTGAACATACAAACGGCTCCTGATGCTGGTGGCCAAAAAGTAATGTCCATCTTCACTGCATATCTTTATTCGTACTTCTGTGGTACCCCTGTTCAGACAGGGCTCTGTTTTTTTTTTTTTTCCTTTTCTTTTCTTTTTTTATTCTCAAGCCTGATTCCCCTTCTATCTCCCCATTAACATAGGGAGAATCTGACAATATCTACCAAAAATAGACTATGATTTCTGTAGAACTAGATTGCAACTAAATATTACATAATGAAAGGCCGGGTGCGGTGGCTCATGCCTGTAATCCCAGTACTTTGGGAGGCCGAGGGAGGTGGATCACCTGAGGTCAGGAGTTCGAGACCAGCCTAGCCAACATGGTGAAACCCCATCTCTACTAAAGATACAAAAATTAGCTGGGCGTGGTGGTTGGTGCATGTAATCCCAGCTACTTGGGAGGTTGAGGTAGGAGAATCACTTGAACCTGGGAGGCAGAGGTTGCAGTGAGCCAAGATCATGCCATTGCACTCCAGCCTGGGTGATAGAGCCAGACTCTGTCAAGAAAAAAAAAAAAAAAGAAAATGCATAATGAAAGTAGACTTAGTTGCATTTAATCTTTCCATTAAGACTCTACATTATTCTCATACCATTACATCCATCTTCTTTTACCAGTACATGCTACTACCACCAGTGGTTCCCAAAGTAGGTTCTTTATTAGGACAACCAAGGAAGCACTTAAAAAGTTATAAGCCCAGACCTACTGGATTAAATATTCTAAGGAGGAGGTCCTGGTATCTGTATTTTAAAGCTTTTTTGGTAATTTTAATGCTCATCCTGGTGTAGAAATCTTTCCATTTTGAAGATGGGGATGGCTCCTTGGATAAAATCAAGGTTTCTTAGTACAATGGACATCTTGTTTCTGCATGCAAGCACATGCCTTTCCATTGAAAAGCTTCTCCCACTTCACTCAAATCTCATGACTGACAGGGACAATGTTGATCATAGCACCCTCTTCCTGGTCCCAGGAATGAGCATGTGATGCTGGCCTAGCCAAGTCATATTGCCCCATCCTCTGGTCATGATGGTTGCTCTAGAGGCAAGTACATCACCCAAGCAAAACCAGCTAAAATTATTCTAGTAGGATTTTATATTTAGAGGCAGAAGAGAACAGATCCTGCCTTTGCCTTCAGGGCAGAAATTGAGGCCAGCAGATATAATTTTCTTTGTCAGCAGTATTAGAGAATGATGCCAAGATAAAGAAGGATGGATGAGAAACAGAGAGATAAAGGTGATATTTTTCTTACAATGTCTTTGCCCACTCATACGCAAAGCCCCCTCCATATCTGGACTTTGCCAAAAGGGAGCCCATACATCCTTTTTATATTTGAAGTGGTTCAAGTTGAATTTCTTCTCCTTGCAATCAAAACCTCTAGCCTAAAGGGGTGTATTTTGTTTTGAATAGAAAAGTGAAAAAATACAGGGACAAATGAATTTTCTGATTTTTGGTAAGGTGAATCAGCATAAAATGAGCATTTGCCTAATCACTTTTTTAATATTCTCAGCTCTAACCAAAAGCATGACTTGATTTAGCTCACAAGAAAGCATGAATAAAGAAGTCAGTCTGATTTGATGTAGTGACACGAAAGGACTGTGAAGGTTCAAAGTGACTTTTTCAGACAACCAAATGGGGACTTTGGACCACATGAGCTGGGAACAAATGCCCATCGTGAAGACAGTTTAAATAGTAAAATGTAAACAACAGCAAGTCCAGCAAGTAATTTTGTTACCCACACTGTTGACCAAAAAAATTAAATACATGCTCCTAGTACCTCCAGCTGTTCTGTGGTCAGGATTGGGCAGGCACAGAGAGGCAGCTAAGCTAGCTAAGCTACAAATACTGAAAGGAAGGCAGAATGTGTTTCATCACAGATGCGTGATGTAGATGGGACTTAAAGGTTTTACACCAAAGCCCAGCAATCCAGTGACCCTAGAATTTCCTTTATAACAAACTAGTGCCAAAGAAGCCAGATTCATGTGCAAGTAATGATTGTACATGGCTTGCCAAAGGCCCATTAAAATAGCCTCTCAAAAATACAAGTCCACATTGCTATGGAAACACTGTCATTCCAAACAAAAAAAAATAGCAGAAGTTATTCTCAAATTCTGTGCAAACTGTTGGATCTGCATGTGTGTGAGCATGCGTGTGTTTGTACACACACATATACACACACATACACACCACACACACACACACACACACACACACACACACGTGCAGGAAAAAGCCAGCATATGCTCATCCTCTTAACTGCAGATTTGCATTAGAAAGCTTTTTCCAAAGGAAATGTTTGGAAACGTCTTCATAAAAAGGACCTACAGAAGTCATTTTGCTTTGGTCCTAGGGTAAGGAGGTCTTGTTTGATAGATGAAACATGGAAAAGAGAAGTGTCATAAAGCTTTATTGCTCTTTTAGTTTCCCCTCCTGATTCCCTTTCCTGGGTTTTCAATACTCGCTTCATCGCCTTGAACATCCCCTTCCTCTCAAGTGCTTGAAGCTCCCTTTCCTTTATTTCCCTTTGGTCAGAAAGTTCTGAAATTGTAACTTTCTTGGCAACAAATAAGGCATCAGTATAATATTTTTGCAACACAGTCTATATTGAGAAGTTGGCAGAAACACAGAAGATTTGCCTTACCTAGAAGTGGGAGTTCTTCGCTAATGACCTCCCAGAATTTCTTTTAGAAATCTGACAGCTTCCACTTCCACAGCATCTTCACCACCATCACTCTGGTCTGACCACCATCGTCTCCCACCGCGGTCCTGGAGCATTTTCTAACTGGTCACTCTGAATCCAGGGACCCTCTTCTTTTCCAATCTCTCACTGATGCCAGAATGATTTTTAAACTTCAAAGATGATCATATCATTCCCCTGATGGAAATGACTCATTAGTTTCCCATTTCCAACAAACCCAGAGTCCTTACTGTTCTATGACGTCCCCCTCGCCTTCCTCCCCAGTCTCAGCACAGTCCAGCCTCCTCTTTGTTTTCTGCTAGCCTCGCTCTAGCCACAGAAGTCCAGTGTAGCCCTTCACATTTAGCCGTGACTGTTTCCATCTCAGGCCTGTGCATGCAGATCCCTCTGCCTAAAATGACTCCTCCCCACCCTTATCCCCACCTTGGCTCCCTCCTACATTTCTTCAGGGCTGCTTGAACACCACTCCCTCATCGAGTCCTCACCTAGAATGTCCTAGCATGCCCTCACCTCCCAGACACACTGTTGTTGTTTGTTGTTGTTGTTAGTTATCACAATTACCATTAACCAATATGTTGCCTTTTCTGATAGTTTACAAACTCCATGAGACCTATGATCGTAACAGTCTTGTTCAGAAGTATAATTCCTATACCCAGCATGGTGCCTAGTACATAAGAAAAATTCAATATGTTTTGTGGAATGAATGGATGAATTAATTAATAGATCCTAGAAATTGGCACCCCAGACTGTAAATCACTTAAGGAAGAATCTCTTGGCTTGTCTGCCTGTTGTGTTGTAGATTGTAGTGCCCAAATATAAATCTGCATGACGGTAAGTGTCCTAAGCTAGATCTCTGCTAAAATTAAATACTGTCCAAGCCTCTACCCTCAAGGTGGTGGCAGGAAAAGGTAGGCAGGCAGAATAAGCAAGGAGGAGAAGTTATCTTGGGAAATGGACTTAAGAACTGAGAATGAAAGATTTCAGGAGTTGTTGCCCAAGAAAGTCTGAAGAATCCTGCTGGGGTTAGAAGGCAAACTTGACCTTAACAAGGGAAGCTAAGGTCATGGATCACAGGGCACAACTTCGATACAAGATCAGGGATTCAATGGGAGAATGGGGCAACGAAGGTAGTCCATTCATAAGGAGAGAAGATCTTTGTGACAGGCAGGTGAAAACTGACTCCAGGAATGGAGAGTATTCAAACTGGAGCATGGTATTCACTCAGATCCCAGAACATGCTTTGGGGACTTACGTGTTAGCTCAGAGGAGCCACATTAGGCTAGACTTAACTTGCTGTTTTTTCTGTGGCCCAGGCAGTGGTGCAATCTCGGCTCACTGCAACCTCTGCCTCCCGGGTTCAAGCGAGTCTCCTGCCTCAGTCTCCTGAGTAGCTGGGACTACCGGAGCCCACCACCACACCCGACTGATTTTTATATTTTTAGTAGAGACGGGGTTTCGCCATGTTTGCCAGGTTGGTCTCGAACTCCTAACCTCAGGTGATCTACCCACCTCACCCTCCCAAAGTGCTGGGATTACAGGCGTGAAGTACCGTGCCTGGCCTTGCTGTGGTTTTCTTGATTCCTTCAGCCATAATTTATCCCTCCTCCTCCAATGGCTGACAGCAACTGCAAGCACCTCTTCTACTGCAGGCAGCACATTCTGCCCCAGGTTTGAGTTATCTCTTGGGTCTTCCTGGCTAACCCAGGAGCACTGCTGAGGCCCTCTCTATCACATCTGTATCTCTTCCCTATCACAAGAAGCTCAGTGTTTGACACATGGAAAATTGAACCTGAATCTCTCACATGGAATTCATTGAGTGGTTGTGTAAGAAACTTGTACCAATAATTTATGAATTGCAACATGCTCTACAAATATCACCTGTATGTCCCAAGGCTGTATGTTATTTAATATCAAACTCCCACACAGTTAGATGAGCAGAAAATCTAGTCTTTCTCTCTTTGACTTGGAGATCCCTCTATGGTATGTTTAGGAATTCTAGGAGGATTTGTCCAGTTTCAAGGGTCTTTCTGCGGTCAAGCTTGTTGTGGAAAACGCTTCCACAGTTGGACAGTCCAGACAGGCTATGGCAACAGTCCAGGGCTATGGCAACTGTTACCCAAAAGAACAGTGCTGTTGATGGAACCTTGCTCTTCTCCTTCTGCTACTTGTATTGTGGTTGATCCTTATGCTGGTTCCTCAGGGTGCAGAGGAGCAGGCACCTTTTTGTAGTTCTTACTATAGCCATGAATAAACCTTACCAAAAACAGCCTGGACCCTCCAACTCAACTCATTCATCTGTTCTTTCTTCATAGATACATAGAGCTATTTCCTCCTAAGACACGGGTCAAAAAGAGTTTCACTATCATTCACATAACACCCCCAAAATAGCCCTCCTTTCCAATAACTTAGGTTTGAGTTAGGTCAAAGTCACCATTTCAAATTCCGTCTTTCCTAATGTGATTTTTATCTATGGGGCCTTTTGTCCTATCTGCCACCCAGTCTTGATCAAGGCCACACAACGTTATAGGAAATGTTTTAATAATTTTAAACTACAAGTAAAGGAGTCAAATCCTCTTAGAATGCCCCCATGGTCTTATGCATATTGCTCTAACACTTCCCCATAAACCTCAAAGTTGCAGTGAAAATGAAGTCCATATGTTCCATGAAACCTTCATTCCAGAACAATGGTTCAATGTTTGTTTTTCATTTGTGTAATGAAAGAGCTCAATTTACTATTTTTCAAGATATAAAGGAGTCTTCCAAAGGAGTAATAAAGGCTTCTGCCACTAGAAAGAAAAGTATACCTCACTTGTTAATCATTGGTTCCCCAACTTTATGAATAAGTAAAGTCCCACCTCTACCAAGTACTTTACTGTATATGTTGCTAACATTCTGGAGGTATTTTCATTATGATAGACACATAATGTACATTGAATTAATGAAAATGAAATGACAATGTTGATTAAAACAGAGATGTGATTGGCTTGGGGCCCACATAATTCACTTTAGAGCATCCATTCATTCAAGCTACATAGTCAACATTTGCCCTTTATTTGTTTAGCAACTATCAGGTAACACAGCATGCCCTGTACTCTTGCCTCCTGAAGTCTGTTCTTCTCATTGTCAACAAAGAGTGTGTTTTAAAAACCAAATACTATCGTGCTCTTCCCCTATGCAGAACCATGCCACAGTTCCCATTTCTTTTAGAAGAAAGTCCTGGCCCCACTTCTCCAAAGCTTTGCAGAGCTGGCTCCTGTCCTCCTCTCCATTCCTGTGCTGAACCACATGGCCCTTCAGTCACATGTGGCCTCCCCTGAGGTCCCCACATGAGCCATGTCCCTTGTTGCCACGGGAACTTCACATGAAATAATCCCTCATTCTAGCCATCTCCCGCCTCATGTAGTTAAATCACCTTCATTCTTCAGAGAGCTGTTTTCCACCAGAACTTTCTGTGATGATGGGAATGCCCTAGATCTGCCTCATCCAATACAGCAGCCAGAAGCCAACAGCGGCCACTGAGGACTTGAGATGTGTCCAGTGTGACGAAGGATGGAATTTAAAAGCTTATTTCACTCTAATAAATGTAAATACCCATAAGCATGTAAAAAAGCTCAACATCACTGATCATTAGAGAAATGCAAATCAAAACCACAATGAAACACCATCTCACACCAGTCAGAATGGCTATTACTAAAAAGTCAAAAAACAGCAGATATTGGTGAGGTTGCACAGAAAAGGGAATGCTTATACATGGTTGGTGGGAATATAAATTAGTTCAACTATTGTAGAGAGCAGTATGGCAATTCCTCAGAGACCTGAAAATAGAACTACCACTCGGCCCAGCAATCCCATTATTGGGTATATACCCAGGAATATAAATAATTCTACCATAAAGACACATGCACATGAATGTTCATTGTAGCACTCTTCACAATAGCAAAGACATGGAATCCACCTAAATGCCCATCAATGGAAGACTAGATAAAGAAAATGTGGCACATACATGCCATGGAATACCATGTAGCCATAAAAAAGAATAAAATCATATCCTTTGCAGGAACATGGATGGAGCTGGAGGCCATTATCCTTAGAAAACTAATGCAGGCACCAAATACCACATGTTCTCACTTCTAAGTGGGAGCTAACTGATGAGAACACACAGACACACAGTTGGGAACAACAGACACCGGGGCCTACTGGAGGGTGAAGGAGGTGAGGAAGGAGAGGATCAGGGAAAATAACTAATAGGTACTAGGCTTAATACCTCAGTGACAAAATAATCCGTACAACAAGCCCCCATGACACGAGTTTACCTATGTAACAAACCTGCACAGGTACCCCTGAGCTTCAAATAAAATTAAACAAACAAAGGCCAGGCGCAGTGGCTCATGCCTGTAATCCCAGCACTTTGGGAGACCGAGATGGGCAGATCACCTGAGGTCAGGAGTTTGAGGCCACCCTGGCCAACATGGTGAAACCCAGTTTCTACTAAAAATATAAAAGTTAGCTGGGCGTGGTGCCTGTAATCCCAGCTACTCAGGAGGCTGAGGCAGGAGAATCGCTTGAATCTGGGAGGCAGAGGTTACAGTGAGCTGAGATAGGGCCAATGCACTCTAGTCTGGGTGACAGAGTGAGACTCCATCTCAAAAAAAATAAAAATAAATAAACACCCACATCTGGCTGCCATATTGGATAGCGCAGCTCTAGAATTCAGTTTAAATGTCTTTCCTCACCCTCTAAGTTGAGGTAAATATTATATGTTAGTCCTGTTATTTTTTTTTTTTTTTTTTGAGACGGAGTCTCGCTCTATTGCCCAGGCTTGGAGTGTGGTGGTGCGATCTCGGCTCACTGCAAGCTCCGCCTCCTGAGTTCATGCCATGCTCCTGCCTCAGTCTCCTGAGTAGTTGAGACTACAGGCGCCCACCAGTCCTGTGCTTTTTAATCATAGGACTTACTATATAAATTCCATCTGTTCATCATATGATTGTTTATCTTCAGTTTCCCCTATTAGTCAACAATTTCCCTGAAGTCAGGGGTCAGGTCTGTTTTGTTCCGTATTGATCTGTAGGGCATAGTACAAGTGCTGGCATGTGGTAGACAAGAATGTTTCTGAATGAGTGAATGAATCAATGAATAAATGAGACTGTGGCTGTGTGACCAGAAAATCACTGCACATCTCTAAACCTCCATTTCTTTATCAATAAAGGTCTATGAGTCCCTTCAAGCTTAAACATTTTGTAGATTTCACCACTAAATAAGAAATTACAGAAATGTGGAGCGAGGTGGAAATTTCTAGACATTACTTGAGACTATTTTGTTCCCATAATGACTTTTTCTAAAGCATCTAAGAAAATGGCAGTAATTTATGGTTGGAAGGTCAAATATGCCATGAAATTTTATCAGAGCACAGTCCTGCCACTTCATTAAGACAGACAGAATCTGTACAATCCATATTTGACTATTGAAACAATTCATTGAGGTGACCATTTACATTTTTTTCAGGAATGAAAAGCTTTTCCAACTCAAAGTTAAAATCTGAGGTCTCAAAATGTGAGAGACACTCCTGGTAATCACTCTGTCCCTGATTTATGCAATCTAGCAACTAATAAAATATGGATCAGAGAGATTTAATATAAATTTGTAATTATCTTTTTACTTCTTATTACTTTGGGTAATAACTTTTGTGGCTTTCTCATCACATACTCTCCTTTCAGAACAAAGTAAACCATACCAAAAGCACAGAAGGGTTCATTTGGCCGAGTTGTCAAATGAATTGTATAAAAAATGGAATGATGGAGGGTTTACATTGAAATTGAAAAGTTTATAGCCAATTTAAACTTGGCAAGAGTCTTGTGTACAATACTGGCTTAATCATCTATTGTTAAGATTCAGAATTTAGAAAAGTTATAGTCATCTTCTGGACCTAGCCTAAGAGTTATCCTTCTTCCCATATTGCCCCAGCCATGCTGAGGTTCTTCCCTCCTCTTTGCCCAAGGCCGATGCTTAATAAACAATCCATGGCAACGAACTCATCATGCAGACAGCAAAGACAGCATAGCACAGTGGTTAAATGCACGTGCATTGGAGGAGCTGTGTATGTTTAAACTTAACCTCTTTCTACCTTAGCTTCCTCAACTGTAAAATAGGAATAATAGTAGTACCTGCTTTGCCTTTGGTGTCAGAATGAAATGAGGTAATACCGTAGAGTACTCAACACAAAGTGCTCAAAGAACACTGACTATTGTGACAATGATAACAGTGGGTCAAAGAAGAAATACTACAAATCTGTGTATGAAGGTCCAGTACTCAACACTGTAAAACAGACAATGTTGCCAGTAAGTTTAAGGAGCTACCTTTTATAATAACATTTGTGTTGAATTTAATAACTGCCAATTATCAAGAACCTACTAAGTGCCAGGGGTACATAATCCTCCTCTATTCTCCCAGTAACCTAAAGATGTGGATGTGGTGGTAGTAGTTGTGGTAATTGATGTAGTGGTAATAATAATAAAAATAAAATATAACAATTTCTGAGTACATATTTGGCCTGGCACTGTGATAAGCTTGTTATATGTATTACCTCATTTAACACCTCTCAGCAAACCTACACTACAAGAATGATAATTACTTTCATTTTAGAGAAGATTATTGGCTGAAGAACTAAGAAGCAAGTCCAAGAGCCAACAATTCATGTGGAAAGCTGAGAGTGGAACCAGGTTTTTCTAGCTCCTGATAGATACTACCCCATGTCAATCTTATGGTCTTGGAAATTTAGGACCGGAAAACAGAGTATGGGTTAGTTAACAGTAAAAATATGAGCTGTGTGAATATGTAGACCAGGGCTGGGGCCAGGATGTGGTAAGTGAGGTTCCCAGGATAAAATATATATTTATACATATATGTATATATACATATATGTACGTATATGTATATATTTATACATATATTTTTTATATATATATGTATTAGAAGGCCCTTAACTCTCAGGAGGAACTCAAAGTAGGTGATACGAAACCAGAATTTTTTTGTGCAGATCATTGGAAATGACAGCAAATAGGCCCACTTATCCTTCTACCACAGGGTTCCAAAAATTCACGTTTTCTACCTACTGGAGACACAGAATCATATAACCAACTTGACTGGGGCTGTGTGTTAGAACCTAGAGGATGGCACTGCATCCTCTAAGGAAAGCATCTCCAAGCTTTGCCTCTGCTGCATCTCCAAAAAGCCATTCTGTTGCTCAGGCTGGCTGCTTCACAGTCTCCACAAAGTGGTAGGACCCATGTGCCCACGGCCACATTTCCTTTACTATAAAGTGATTAAACCCAATTTTATGCCAGATTCTGTGCAGACAGATCAAATACTGTAGAGTCTTGGAACATGGTACTGGCAGAGGCCCTGCGAGAAGGACAGGAAAACTCAGCTGGCATAGGTATTGACACGACTCAAGATGAAGCGTTGTGCCTTGCGAGTGGAAAGGAGATTGATGTAATCAATTTGCCACCAAGTGACTGACTGGACTCCTTAGGGAATAGTGTCCTAGCACATGCTTGGCACACATTCTGTAGCTGGCAGGTTGGATAACCAGCACTAGCAGTAGCTAGACAAGACTTGGTGATTGAAAACTCCTTGCTACTGGGCCATGCACATCTTCCATCCCTGCTGCCATAGCTACTGCATCATCCACTTGCTGTGCCAGCATTGACTGGCCAATGACAGACACTGGCCACAATCAGCTAGTCACGTTATTCTGTCTCCTTGATTATGTAGTGCTTCTTCTCTGGTGGTTACTCTCTGGTGGGCATTGGAATTCAATACAAAGAGGTTCACACCTTGTGCCTACTCACATGGTTCATCCACATGCTATTTCCTCAAACCATCTTGATCCCATTCTTCCAAAGCCCTTTCTTTTTTTAGGTCCCCAACCAATCATCTGAGCAATCCCCACAGCCTGTGAGTCTATACTCTATTCTTAGGGCTCATCTCTTTTCACACACAGTGTATGGCTGGGAGCACTGCCTAAAGTTCTGCCATTGGGAGGATTTCTCTTCTCTGTTCTTTTCTGGGACATCCCTGAGTGTGCAATAGCTTGATCTCACATACCAAGCCAACCCATCCATGCAACAAATGTGGTCCCGTTCATTCTTTTTCAGGTGGTCATAAGGGAACCCTCATGTGGCCTCGTGTGTACCAATAGATAAGCAATCATATGGCCCTGGGGAATGACATGGGGCTCTGGATCACCTGTTCATGGAGCTGACTTGTGCTCTCCAGCCTTGCTTCTTCCCAATACCAGATGCGCCATGTACATCTCTCCATGCATTGCTGCTGGGCCTGATAGATCCTACATCATTCTGGGTCACATGGTCACTTGATATTCCATGGTCAGGGACTCCATCTCTACAAAGGCCACTGGAATGCCAGGAGCTGCTTTTAAAATGGCATACAATTATCTGCTACAGATGGCATGGCTGCATTCCAGAAACCTAGGGCTCTACATTATTTTCCTACTGGAGTTTGCCATAAACTGCATTCTGCATCTTTCCCATCAGATACTTCCAATGCCATTTGAGCTTTCAGGTCATATGTCCAAGCAGCAGGACCAATTGCATTTCAGTCTGGACTTCCGCAGAGCCCTTTTCTGCTGTCAACCCTACTCAATGCTGAAAGCTCTGGTGTTTATTCAGTTTCCCACCTTGATAAAAGGAAATCAAGTCTTCATACCTCCTTGATAAGTCATTGAATGCAGGCTACTTCCAGGACAAGGAGGCTCTCTTTAGCCAAAGGAAATTTCCAGAGAGCAATCCAACTAGGAGCCATCAATCAGTAACAGTCTCAGGAGCTGAAAAAAGAATGCTTCAGTCCTGAAAGAAGGATCTGGGTGATATACCACAGAATCCACTATAGGATCTGCTTAAAAGACCTGAAAGAAACTTGCACAGAGAGAACTAAGCAGATGCATGGCAACTGCAGGAACCCATGTATCTCAAGTGAGAGAAGGAAACAGAGACAGACAGACTGCCTAATGTTTTGCTAACTCTTCCCTAAAATTGGATTTTTAAGTATCTACTGAATCTTTAAGGTAGCTTAGCTTGAGTTTCTGTTCCTTGCAACTGAATATTCCCTGTGTCTGTAAGATTTTCTACCTAATGGCTGTAAGTAATTTGAAATAAATAGTAGGAATTCAAACTTCCAGGGATCGGGAATGTAGTTCAAAGGTTAGTACAGTATATTCATTGGAAACTTAAAGAGTTCTTTTAGGTTTTGGGGGGTTTTGTTTGTTTGTTTGTTTGTTTTTGAGATAGAGTCTCACTCTGTCACACCCAGGCTGGAGTGTGGTGGCGCCATCTTGGCTCACTGCAACTTCTACCTCCCCAATTCAAATGATTCTCCTGCTTCAGCCTCCCAAGTAGCTGGATTACGGCACCTGCCACCACGCCCATCTAATTTTTATATTTTCAGTAGAGACGGGGTTTTACCATGTTGGCCAGGCTAGTCTTGAACAGGATCCTGATCTCAGGTGATCCACCCACCTTGGCCTCCTAAAGCCTGGGTTTACAGGCATGAGCCACCACACCCGGCCATTCTTTTAGTTTTAAATGTAACATGAAGTAGAAACTTAAAAACGCATATGAAACCTAAGGGTCTGATTAAATATTATGACAATCCTCAAAATTAAGTCAAACAACTTAAAGGCTTTATTTTATCCAAGTATGGCTCTAATAGCATATACACAACTTAATTCCTAAAGACCATACAATTCAGATTTGTGGATGGTTACAAAAAATGCAAAGCCAGAGAGATGTTTACTCTGGAGCTATCTATCTGTGATGATTTATGAGATTATCTTAAGAAATACAATCTGTTTCACCTTTACTCACCCTTAAGTAATAACACTATCTTAAAAAGTCTGTTGTATCAGTTAGCTATTGCTGGGTAACAAACCTCCCCATATATCAGTGGCTTTGAATAAGCATTTACTATTGCTTATGCATCTAAGGGTCAGCTTAGAAGTTTGTCTGGTCTGTAATGTGCTTCATGACGCTTCTGAGATCAGTTGAACTTTACATGGGCAGTACTATTTGACTGAGATCTTATAATATATATGGTTTAGGATGACTTTAAACAGAACAACTGAACTTGCTTTTATATAGACATTACCTTCTCGTAGGCTAACCTTGGCTTGTTCTCATGGCAGAGGTAGGGTCCCAAAAGCCTGAGTTGAAAATGTGCAATACCTCTTGCAGCCCAAGCTTGAAGTGACATATAGTCACACTCATCACATCCTATTAGCCAAGCAAGCCACATAGCAAGCCTTGATTCACAGTGGAAAAACACCCTGCACCCCATGATGAACCAAGTTTCAAAGTCACAATGGAGGGGTGTGAATACAGAGAAGACGGGTTAGAGTCATTTTTGCAATCAAGCACAACTATAAGAGATTAATATTCATCCTAGTCAACCATTTTCTAGCTGTGTGACTCTGAATAATTTAACTAATTTATCTGTTATTTATTTTCACAATTTATAAAATAGATAATAATATACAACCTGCCTAAATGTTGTTGTGAATATCAAATGAGATAACACATAAAGTACATGTCACAAAGCCTGGTACATACTCAACAAATACTAGCTATTATTTCTTGTTGATAATATTTATATACTTCTTCATTCATTTTTTAAACTTGTTTTATAGATCTAGGAGTGGGGGTAGGCAGGTATGAAGGGAAGGTAACAGTATATTCAGAAGTGAGGAATAAATGCCTTTACCTTATATTCCACCAAATCAAATTCTGTCTGGCCTAAGTTATTTCTTGATGAGTAGTTTCCTAAGTTACTTTATGCCAAATAAAAACTTCACAAATGGTTTCCGAGGATAAGACAGAGTTCACAGAGCAGCCACAGAGATGTCAAAAACAAAAGCTGAATGAATATGATAATAAGTGCATTGCTTGTGCATTTAGGTTTATTTGCATTTTTCATTGATATTCTGTATGAGTTCAGAACAGTAGCTAATCCAAGCTAAATTTACAGCTTGTAAAACAACTGGGTTATTAACAGGACACTCTTCTTATGCCCTGTGCTTTCAAAAATATTATAAATAAAGGGAATTTTTAAAATATTTTTAACAGAGAACAAAAGAGACAGAGAAGATTATGGGAAAAAACTTGCTAATTTCCAAGTGTAGGGTTTTATCCTAATAAGAATTTCCTTTTCCAAACTCACACCACTTTGGACCTTGAATATCTTCACTGAATAGTTTCTTCGTCTTCTACCACTGTATCAGCATTTTCTCAAATCCTATTCTTTTTAATGATGACTAGTTGAATAAATAAAAAAAGTAAAATTTTAAAAAACAAAAGGTATGCATGTAGACTAGAAAATAGTTAAACATCAACTCAAAATTAACTGTGGAAAAAATGTGACTTCCTATTTGAACAACTAGATACTCAGAAATTTCATAACTTACGTAAAATAAGCCCTTTTTTTGAGATGGAGTTGTGCTTTGTCACCCAGGCTGGAGTGCAGTGGCGTGATCTTGGCTGATTGCCACCTTTGCCTCCTGGGGTCAAGTGATTCTCCTACCTCAGCCTCCTGGGTAGCCTGGGACCATGGGTGCATGACACCACACCCAAATAATTTTTTTTTTTTTAGTGGAGACAGGGTTTTGCCATGTTGGCCAGGCTGGCCTTGAACTCCTGACAAGTGATGTGCCAGCCTCCACATCCCAAGGTGCTGGAATTACAGGTGTGAGCCACCGTGCCTGGCCTGAGCAAATTTCTTGAAAGACACAAACTACCACCTCACACAATGAGAAAGAGATAAATTAAATAGGCATATATCTATTAACTGAATTAACAACTAATGACCTTCTAAAAAAGAAAACACCAAGGCCCAGATGGTTTCACTGGTGAATTCTAATACGTAAGGAAGAAATGATACCAAATCTATTCAAGAAAATAGAAGTAGAGGGAATACTTCCTAACTCATCATATGAGTACAGCATTGCCCTTGTACCAAAACTAGATAAAGAAATTCTAAGAAAGAAAAACTACATATCAATATCACTTCTGAGCATACATGCACAAATCCTCAACAAATATTAGCAAATTAAATTTAACAATGTATAAAAAGAATACCACGACTGAGTATGATTTACTAAAGGTGCATAAGGCTGATTTAACACTTGGAAATCAACGTAAACAGCACACCAAGAGGCTAAAAATGAAAATTCATATAATTATATCAACTGAAGCAGAAAAATACTGAAAAATCCAACACTCATTCATTATCATTATTTTCAGCAAATTAGAGATAGTGGGGGAATCTTCCCAATTTGATAAAGAAAACCTACAAATCTACAGCTGACACCACGCTTAGTGGTGACAAAGTGGATGCTTTTACCCTAAAGGTTAAGAACAAAGAAAGATTGTCCTCTCTTATTACTCTCTTTCAACATCATACTGCAAGTCTTAGCTAGTGCAATAAGGCAAGAAAAAGAAGCAAAAGTCATATGGATTGAAAAAGAAAAAATAAAAACTGTCTTATTCACAAAAAACATGATTGTCTATGTAAAAGTCAAAACTTTGACAGAAAAGAGACCCCTCCTGGAACTAAGAAGCAAGTACAGAGACATTACAGTATGGAGAGTGGTCAGTATACAAAAAGTCTAATTCCTTTTTTAAAGAACAGCAAATACCAATTAAAAGTTGAAATTAAAAGACAACACCATTTATAATTGTGCCCCCAAATAAATAAAATACTTAGGGATTAATGTTATAAAATAAAGAAAATATAAATAAATGAAGAAATATTCCATGTTCATGAATTACGTCTTAGTTCAGTTTGGGCTGCTATAACAAATTGCCATAGGCAGAGTACCTTAAACTGCAAACATTTATTTATCACCATTCTGAAGGCTGGAAAGTCCTGTTGCAGGAATCAGGGAGACCAGAGAGACTTCAGGGTAAAGCAGGAAGATTTTATTGAGTGCACTCAGACTCAGTGGATTAGCATCCTGCGACTGGACCCAGAACAATAACAACACTTGACTTTTATATGCACTTCTAAAAGGGGGTGGGCTAGCCTGAAACAAGCTTACAGTGGCACGAAGCGTAGTGGTGTGAAGACAAGGATACTATGGCAGAACAAAGGCAGTTAATCAAATTGTGACAGATGCATAACTCAGGATTACATATGACCGTTGCCAAGCAACCCAGATGGCTGTTATCTAGGCTTGCTCAGGCTTCTCCTGACCTTCACTGTATTTCTTAGATAAAACAGAATACTTGAAGTTACTAGTTACAGAGAACAGGAATCTATAAACTCATAAAACTTGCAAAGGTACAGTCACATGGAGAGGGGTGGGATTTGAGAGGGAACTTTACTTTTTCTTATCCTTATGTTGAGGGAGTGCTGGGAGTCTCCAGAGCACATTCCTTTTTGTCCTAGCTTCTTAGACAGTGTTTATCAAGGCTTTTCCTGTGTCTGGCCTGTGCCTGTTGCTGCCTCTGGGATAAGTCAGCCTAATACAGGAAAATTTATTTCTTTTTCCTTTTAAATTTTATTTCTCTTTATTTCTTTAATTCCTGCCTCAGTCCAAGATTAAGGTGCTATCAGATGGAGTGTCTCTGAGGACTGACATTCTGATTTGCAGATGGCCATCTTCTTGCTGTGCCTTCACATGGTAGAGAACAGGGAGGGGAATCAAGCTCTGTTTGGTCTTGTCTTATAATGGAACTAATCCCATTCATGAGGGCTCCACCTTTATAACTAATTACCTCCCAAAGGTTCCACTTCCTAATACTGTCATAATGGAGGTTAGAACTTCAACATAGGAATTTGGGGGTGACACAAACATTCAGTTTATATTATTGGAAGATTCAATGGTGTTAAGATGTCATTTCTCAACAACTTGATCTGTAGATTTAATACCATTCCAATCAAAATCCCAGAAAGCTATTGTATAGATACTGACGGACTGATTCTAAAGTTTACATGGAAAGACAAAATCCTGCAATACTAAAGAGAAAGAAAAAATTTAGAAGCATCATATTACTTGATTTCGAGACTTACTACAAAACGACAGTAATTGAGACAGTGTGGTATTGGTGAAAGAATAGGCACACAGGTCAATAAAACAGAAGGGATTGCCTAGAAATAGACATAAATAAATATGATCAATCTTTGAAAAAGGAGCAAAGGCAATTCACGGGGCAAACAATAGCCTTTTAGCAAATGACACAATTGGATATGCATATGCAAAAAAGTTTAGAAATAAAAAACCCTAGACACAGACTTTATACTTTTCACAAGAGTTAGCTCAAGATGGATCATAGACCTAAATATAAAAAATAAAACTTATAAAACTTTTTGAAAAGATAGGATAAAATCTAGGTGATATAATACCAAATGATCCAATGATTCATGATCCATAAAAAAAATTGTAAGATATACTTTATTAAAATTAAAATATTCTGTGCTATGAAAGATACCATTTAAAAATGAAAAGTCAAGATAAGACTGGGAGAAAATATTTCCAAAATAATCTGATAAAGGACTTTTATCCAAAATATACAAATAATTGCTTTATTTCAAAATCAACTGTTAAGTATATGGGATCAGTGATATCTAGTTTGAGTGTCTACAATGATAGATTATCCAGACTTCAAAAACATTTTTTTGGTACAGCCTAGACAGAACCTACAGTATCATTAGAAGAAAAAAGACAAAAAGAATCCAATTCCACAGGACAAGTAAGGAGGGAGACTGCATGATGCTTAAGAGCACATGCATTGAAATCAGAGGCTTGGAGTAGAATCCACATATTACTTATGAAAACTCGGATCCATTAGCCAATCTAACCATCCATTTTCTTTATTTTTAAGTGAAAATAATAAGTGTACCTACCTCATGGGATTAACAGGATGAATGACTGAGAACACATATTAAGCAGTGAAACTGGCACAAAGAAAATGTTTGAAAAATAGTGACTTTAACATTCTAGTATATGAAAGCCATTTCTAATCAAAATAGTACACCCTAGAGCCTAAAATGTAAAAACGGACAGATTTCACTACATAATAATGTTTAAACTTCTGAATGATAAAATATACCATAAATAGAGTCAAAAGCCAAATTGTATATTGGGAGAAAATACTTAGATATCAAAGTTTAAAGTCTATAATATACAATAAGCATCTACAAATTAATAAGAAAAAGACAAATAACTCAGCTAAAATTGGCAAATAATAGGAACAGATAATTCATAGAGTAAGTATTGCAAATGTTCCATAAATATATAAAAAGATATTCTACTTTAAAAAGTCAAGGAAATGCCAATCAATACAGTAATTCAGACAGTGTGGTACTGGTGAAAGAATAGACACATAGGTCAATAAAACAGAAGGGAGTGCCTAGAAATAGACACAAATAAATGTGTTCAACCAATCTTTGAAAAAATAAACAATGAGACAATACATTTTAGTGATCCAACTGGTAAACATATTAAATATAGATGCTACCCAGGGTCAGTAAAGTTTTATGACAAAAGACATCCTCTTACACACTATTGGTCGAAGTGTAAAGTTATAGTCTTTGGGGGAGGGTAATTTGCCAACAAACACTATAATTTAAGTACATAGCAATGTCTCCTTTCATTATTTACACTTGGAAAATATTAATTAATAGAAAACTTATACTTACAAGTAGAATGTAGTAGGTCATGGTAGGCCAATTATCCCACTAAAATAACTATTTAAAAATTGTATAAATTATAAAATTATGTTTTTATTTCTAGGAAGCAAGAAGGAGCCAATGAATTCAAATTTCAGGCTAGAAGGAAGCTCTTCAACTCTTTCAGGGCTGAGGAGACAAAGACCTGCCAAAATTGCAATAAAGTTGTGCCCAAGGATCTAAGAAAAGCCAGAAGTTGAGACTTACATTTTCCTGCCTGGCTCCATGTATTGTAATTATCAAGAGAAAAACAAAGAATAGAAACAGATCCATAGATGACCTTGATATTGATATTAGCAAACACTGACTTTAAAATAACTATGATTAATATGTTTAAAATAACAGAAGGAAATATGAACAATGTGGATGAAATGATGAAGAATTTTGGCAGAGATTCAGAAGCTATCAAAAGGATCCAATAAGAGAAATAAAAAATATAATATCTAAAATTAACTAATTGAATGGACTTAATGCTATAATGGAAATTAAAGAAGACAGTATTTTAAAAGCCTGATTAACATGTTGATTGAAGTTTATAACTAAATTATGTATTTAATGCAAACTTCTTTGTACAGGGCATAGAAACTCTCAAATTTTGGTAGAGCATATTACTACTACAATTGCTGCTCTGATTTTAAACTTATATATAAACTTTTATATATCACTTATTGTGGATGCCTGTAATCTCAGCTACTAGGGAGGCTGAGGCATGAGAATCACTTGAACCTGGGAGGAGGAGGTTGCAGTGAGCCGAGATCACACCATTGCACTCCAGCCTGGGTGACAGAGTAAGACTCCATCTCAAAAATAATAATAATAATAACAACTATTTAATTTCAAAAAAAGAAAGAAGATGGTATTATTAAATCGAAAGACAAGTCAGCAGAAAATTTTGAAACTAAAGCACAGAAAGAAAAAAATAGAAAGAAAAGATCAGAGCATAAGAGAAATGTTGGATTAGTCCAAAAGCAGATGAGAGACCCAGAAAAAAAAAATTAATAGAAGCAATATCAATATGTGAAAAGATATGACATTATTCCAAACTACTGAAAGATGTCAACCCAATCAGAATAAATACAAAGAAAATCACACTTAGGTACATCATAGTTCAACAACTAAAAAACAAAGATAAAGAGAAAATCTTAATAGTTGACAGACAGAAATACATAGTCACATTTCCAAAGAGGAATGTTAAGGATTTTCACTTCAATGTTGTTTGTAATAGCAAAAAGAAAGAAAAGAAAAGAAAACAATCATAAAGTCCATTTACAGAGGAATATTTAAATGTCTTACAGAATCTCCATTCTTTGGAACAGAATTTTGAAAGAATGAAATGGACTTTTGTACATTTATATAAAAATATCTTTAAGACATATAGTTTATTTTTACAATATGTAAATGAAATAATACTATACATATTATTTAACTTGTTTTTCCCCTTAACTATATAATTATAAGCAAATATTTATGTTTTAAATTTTCAGAAAGGAGAAATTTATAGAAGGATATGTATAGATACATACAAAACAATAAATGTATGCAAAGATAACAGCAAATTAATGATAGTAATTTTTTATTAGTTTTCTCTTATAGTTGTTATAAATTACCACAAACTTAGTGCATTTAAAAAATACAAATTTAGTACCTTATAGCTCTGGAAGTCAGAAGTCCAAAATGGTTCAATACAGCTGTGTTTTCTCTGTAGGCTCTGGGGGAGAATCTCTTTTCTTACCTTTTCCCAGCTTCTAGAGGCCACCTGCATCCCATGACTATGACCCCTTCATCACTCCAGCCTCTGCTTTGATTGTCCAATCACTTTTTCTGACTCTGACCCTCCTGCCTGCCTTCTCTAAGGACCCTTGAGATTATACCGCATCCACCTGGATAATTCAAGATAATCTTTCTATCTCAAAATCCTTGACTTAATGACATCAACAAAACTGCAATTTAAGTAATATAGTCACAAGCTTCAGGGATTAGGATGTGAACATCTTTAGGGGTGACGGGCCATTATTCTGTCTACCAACATGGAGTACAGGAGACCATTTCTCTAGGCACTTTAGAATTGTGTGAATCTTTTACAAGAAAAATATGTTTATTTTCTATTGGTGTAATTAGAAATAAAATGAAAATTAATAAAGTTCTTAAAGTGATTAAGAGTACCAATCAAAGATAGGTTGAAGGTCAACTTTACTAAAAAAAATTATGGTGTGTATTTAGTACAAACCGTTGTGGTCACCACTTTTGACACAGTCCTTAGCCTACAGCCCTCAGTAAAAAATAGAGCTAAGACCCTTGAGAGAACTTCTCGAGGTGCCAATCGGCCTGACACTCCCTTTGTACTGGCCAGACTACTGTGTTGAGACTTCCTTGACTGTTGTATCTGCTAAAGTTGAACCAAAATAATACGCCTATTCTCTCTTTTGATAAAGAAACTCCAGAAATGGCAGTTCTGGAATAAAAAGAAAACTTTTATTTGTTTGTTTGCTTTCTTGTCTCTCTTTGGGTCTTTTTAAAAATTCAGATAGCCAAATGAGAAATCAAGCTATATTCAAGCCACAATGTGATCGCTCACATAAAGCAATCTTAAAAGAAACTTCAACTGCTTCAGAGACCAAGGGTTCCTTGGACCAATGGCATGAACAGAGATGTGGTCACTTGGAGTGTCTTGAGTTAAGATGACAAAGGTTATAAGGCCAATGTAAACCTGGATATATCTGATTTTGTTTCAGCCTTCATTTGTACTTTTTTAAAGGCAATGATACAATCTGCTTATGTCATAATTACCATCAGCATTAATGATGTGTCTGTCATTCCAAGACCGAAAGGAAGAATGTTTGAAAGAGAGAGAAAAATCAAAGGATGTTTATAACAAGAAAATTACATGTCGAAGGGGAAGGCAGTACTTCTTGACAATATTACAAGAAAATTCTTAAAATAGCACCAATGTTTCTTGTTAACAGCATTGGAAATGAGAGAGCAGCAGTATTTTGGTGAGCATGATATTTTTATGTAAATAACAAGTTGCCAAGAAAATAACTAGGAAATTGTAGACTTCAGAAATTAGGTTCATCAGCCATTTGTACCTATCCTGCCCCAGGGAGAAAGCCTTGTCTGAACTCTTCAAAAACTTGAATGGAGCCAAGATAAGTCATTCTTATTATGTGTTCATATTTTTTAACTGAACTCATGTAAATTTCTTTATAGGAAGTAAAAGTATTTGTAGGAGATTGCAGATCAAATTCTGGCTCCGTGTCTCACTACATATGTAACCTCAGACAAGGTCTTTGAGCTTTCTGAGCCTCAGCATCCTCATAAAATGGAGAAAATAATATTTACTTCCTAGGATTGGTGGAAAGATTATACAAAGCACTTAATATAGTGCCTACCATGTAGTTGGCATTCAAACATACAACATTCTTATTGCAACTATGATTCATCACCCCTCACAAACCCTCTCCTACTCCCCCACACCTGCCCTGTCTTAGGTTTCCTGTTTCACACCCCTTTCAACACCCTTCAAAAGATGTATGGTGTGATTGCAAGAACATGAAACTGAATTTTTAACTACACCAAAAACTCTCTACCAACCAGCATGTGTCTTGGATTATTTGTTTCCTCCATGCAGTGGCATGTGAAAGTGCACACTTACTCCAAATGGGAGGACCATTCATCAAATCACTCTTGAAACATCAGTCTGGGGATTGCCTTCAGTTCAGTTCATTTCAACCATTCTTTCAGGAAAACCTCTCATTGTCTTGTGAGCATCTCTGGTTTTTACCAACAGGAGCACCCAAATCCCTTCTTTATTCAACCAATATTCAATGAAACACGTTATGTATGAAGAACTATGCTTGCCTGTGTGTGTATTCCAGTAAAATAGGATCCCTGACATCTTGACACTTACAACATAGTAAGAAGACAACCAATAAACAAATAAAGTAGATAAATATATCATCAAACATTGGGACAAATGCTACAAAGGAAACGGACATGGTACAGTAATGGAGGATAACTGTAGGGATGCACCTATTTAGTCAGTGAAGAATGATAATCTCTTAAGTACATAGAGAAACCATTGAAGGGTTTTAGGCTGGAGAGTGACAAATCTGGACTTACAATTTCAAACAGGCACTCAGGCTGCTCTGTAGAAAAATGAATGAAGGGCAAAAGTGCATGTGAGGAAACCAGTAAAGAGTAGATATCCAGGACAGAAATGGTTGCGCTTCAGAAGAGAACCCTAGTAGTAGCTATAGAGAGAGGTATATGCATCTGAGAGGGATTTTTGAATTAGAAAAGGCAGAATTGCATGCTGAAGGTGGAGAGTGGAAAAGGAGGAAGCCAGGATAACTCCTAGGGAAGGTGGATCACTGATGAAGCCACGGAGCTTCAGCTTTGGGTTCTTCCTTATAGAGAAACCCCAACCAAGGCTTTAGTGAAGGTCTTACCAATAAGTTCTTGGGGTATCTGTGTACATATTTTAAATGGAAAGTCCTCAAATTACATAAACCTCAGGCCCCTCAAAGCCTGTATTTTCCTGCTCCCGGCTTTGTACTGTAACCACCAGGTAGACGGGGACCCATTTTATGGAGATGAGAAACAAGTGTTGTGGGAAGGGTTGGCGTTCCATTTGGATATGTGGAGTTTGGGATGACATTCAGATTATCAAACAAGATTCTAAATGGCTTCTGAATCTCTCCAGATATCAAATTTACTTTCAAAGAAAAAAATTCTATCATTGACAGTATTCAGCTTCCAAATTGGTAGCTCTTGATATTTTTACATTATCTTTGACCTAGCCGGGCATGGTGGCTCACGCCTGTAATCCCCACACTTTTAGAGCCCAAGGCAGGTGGATCACTTGAGGTCAGGAATTTGAGACCAGCCTGGCCTACATGGTGAAACCCCATCTCTACTAAAAATAAAAAAAAATAAAAAAATTAAAAAAATTAGCTGAATCTGGTGGTACATGCCTGTAAACCCAGCTACTCGGGAGGCTGAGACAGGAGAATCACTTGAACCTAAGAGGTGGAGGTTGCAGTGAGCCCAGATCACAGCACTGCACTCCAGCCTGGGTGACAGAGTGAGAGTCTGTCTCAAAAAAAAAAGAAAAAGAAAAAAGAAAGAAAGAAAAAGAAAACCTATAGGCATTTCCTCTGAGAAAATGCACTTTCACCTATGGTTTAATTCACCCTAACCCAAGAGCTCACCGTTCCCCTAAATGCAGTCACCACACCATGACTCTAAATGCAGTCACCACACCATGAGAGAGGTGGTTAGCAGATGTTCTTTTCCCCAAAGATTATACTGATAGGCACAACACCTTTTTCATGTATGAATTTTGAAATATTTGTTAAAATCAGCACTATTGGTTCACTATCTCACCTTATTGCTATAATGGCAATACATTTGAAGACATTTGAAACAGCATGATTTCTCTGCTTAAACCTTTTGAGAATGTTTATTTTCAAAGCACATTCCCATCCTTTGCATGTTCCCAGGCAATGGTATTTTAAAGAACTGAATGTATTTCCTAGCCTCGATAACATGTGCACTTTTTTAAGAACATTCGTCGATCACTGGAGAAATTCATGAATACTAAATATTGCTCTGCAGAATGTTTTTTGCTGGTTCTCCTCTGGTGTCACTCAAACATCCTTTTGTTTATTCACCAAGTCATATTACAATGCCTCTGACTTTTCTACCTAATTCCATGATAAACTTGGAAATGGAAAGCATTAGTAGGTGCTCCTCCTCCCACTTTGCTGATAGGAAAAGAAAAAGGTTATTTGTCAGATCACTGAACCATCGATACAAAATCCATGTAGACCTAAATTCAGTTTCCTATGACGGTAGCAGCTTCTACATAATTTGGTTATCTGGAAATTAAAGGAAACCCCTGAAACAAAGACAGACTTCAGTGTCTTTGCAGTTCCCCCCTATGGAACTCACATCCTATTTTTTAAAGATAAGCCTCTTATCCATTTATCACCTCCACTAGACAGGGAGCCCCTTGAGGATAAAGGCATCCATAAACCTACCTTTCTGACCACACACTTTGCACATTGTAAATACGAAATGAATAATAAACTTGTTTTGGCTACCTAGCTTCGTAAATTCAAAATCTGCGTGCTTTTGGTTTTGTGTCTCAGCTACAATATTTTAGCATCTGCTGTCCTGCAGGTACTTTATGAAGCATGTTCCACAAATCACCTCATTGATTCCTCGTGGGAATCATGCTGGCATGATTGTCTCCATTTTGCTGATGAAGAAACAGAGGCTTTGAGGAATTTAGTGACTTGCCCAGATTACTCAACATTCAAGAAGGCTTGTCTGACTGCCACACTCCTGCTCTTTCCACTACCCCATACTGATTCCATTGGCCACTCTGCTAATGCTGACTTGGCCTCTTAAATGTCTATCAGGCACTCCAAGTATGGTCCTACCTCAGGGCCTTTGTATTTGATCTCTCAGCCATTTATACCACTCACTTCCTTATATCATCCACACCTTAATATCATTTCCTCAGAGAGGCTGTGGCAGACCACACTCTCCAAAATGGAACCCCTCCTTTCCCATGGCCACTGCTCTGTTTTGTATTTTTTTGTCTGCTTGTAGCACAAAACCATAACTCATGTATGGTTATCTTACATTACGTGATACAACTTGAGTTCAACTCTTTCCTAAACTTTTAGAACTTAAAACATTTGGAGACTGGCTGCGGATGACTTACTTTTGTAGTTATTGGGTTTCCCTCCATTTGTTTTGTGTTTGTAAGTAGCAGTTTTACCATTTACCGATGCATGTGGCTTAAGCAGATAATAGAAGGAGCCAAACTGAAGGCAGGTGAGCAGCATAACCACCCCTGTGGAAACTTTTATTGTATTCCCTTTGATTTGTGGGCATTTATCATTTCCTGTTTCTTCTTTTATTGCTATACGCACGAGTTTCCATCCACAGAAAAAGTTAACTAAAAATTAATCCACAAAAAAGATTAAAATGTGATGTGTTTCCTAAGCCTTGTTTTCATTTATCAATCTATGTTCTTGCTAGTAAAATCTTTTGGCACTTAAGTTTGTATTCAATGAGAATTGACAGAGCATGGGGGCATGAGTTTAGCTGTGATGAAAATTTCACAAAGGATGTAATTAATAACAAAAACAGCAATCAGGATGATAGCTGGCACTTCGTGAATGCTCACTACAGTCAAGGTCGCTTATAATACCCTGTCACATAAGCACTATTACTACCAGGGACGGATGAGGAGACTGAAGCCCAGCAGTTGGAAAACTAGTTGATAATTGAGTGGTAGAGGCAGGATTTAAACTCAGGCATTTCGATCTAAAGCATGCCCTCTTGGCTGCTTTGTAGCTGACTATTGCAGGTGCATTTGGGAGCTGCTACCAGTTTTCCTTTCCCCTGATTCAGTATGATCATCCTCCAGGGACTGTTAATGGAGCTAGAGTCGAGCTGACAGAATCAGAAGCCTGATGTGCTGGGAGTCGATGTTAGATGCATCCTGAATTTGTCCTAATAATGAGGTTTAATATTTACTCAATGCTTCTCTAAGTGCTTACACATTTCATAACATCTTTTGATCTCCCCATCAACCCTAAGAGGCATGTTATGCTCATTTTACTTTTAGGGAGACAGAGGCCAAAAAAAAAAAAAGGCCAGATCCCTTGCCCCAGTTTGCCCAGCTGCTAAAAAGGGAAGACAAGAGTCAGACCCTGGTAGCTTGCTTCAAAAGCCAAAAGCCAAAAACCATCCCCTCACCCACTGCCTTATCTTTAATAGACTGAAGCTTCTTGTTAAGATGCAAACTTCATGGTGACTTTTTACCTTTTTCCCTTTTTTTTCATCTAAATATCTCAAGGGACAGACTGTGCTAGGAGTCTTTAAGTCATGAATACTCTTTAGAACTTACAACAGTAAAAAATAACAAGGGAGTAGGAAAGAGAAAAGGTTTCCATAAATCAAGAGGGTTTTCTCTTCATACGGGCATTTCCAAATGGTGTGGAGTTTTCCAAACAACAAGATTTTTACATTTGTGGGGGATTTGGACTCAGTTAAAAGCCTCAGATTTCACATGATGAAAGTAATTCTAAACCTGTCAAAAATTCTGACCCATAAACCACATCTATATGTTGGAACCAGATCAACCCCAGAACAGTCAAAAATCTTATTTTTCTAGATGTGTCACCAACTGGGCAGTAAGTAGTGAACACCCCCCGAGTAACACAACTCATTTGTGGAAGCAATTAGAAGAGAAGCCCTTTAAGGATCAAGAAATGAACCATCAAACTCATGTCTTTAAATATGTTTTCAAGCACAGTCTCACTACCATTTGAAAATAATCGGAAATTGTCAACAAACTCCCACATCATGGTGAAAAGCAATACTGTAATGGTCTACATTTTATAGGTATTCTGACACAGAGTTGAAAGGTTGAGTAGAAAACTACTTCACAAACTTAGTGTGTACAGGAATCACCTAGAGGTTGGGATGGAGGACAGTTCTTGTTAAAATAAATACCTAATTCAGCAGGTCTGTGTTGGAGCCTAAGATTTTGCATTCCACGCAAGTTTCCAGGTAATGCCAATGCTGCTGGTCCAGGGGTCACATTTTAAATATACAGCTTAGATCCTGAAAATGTCACAGGCTCTGAAGTCAGGAAGATCTGGGTCTGAACCCCACTTCTGCCACTTCTTGGCTATATGACTTTGAGCAAACGTTTATCCTATCCAAACTTCTGTTTCCTCATCTGTGCAATGGTGCTTGATAAGGCAGAGCCCCATAAGATTGTTGTAAGAGTGGAATGTAATTACTTGTGCAGCGCATAAAAAAGTAGGAATTCAATTATCAGAAGCCATATTAGTACTAATTCATATTATTTACATTATTATATTAATTATTATTATTAGCTAAAGTGATTGAAACAAACTGGGAAGGGATGCTAGAGATGAAGTTGAAAATGTTAATGGAATCCCAAAAGCCATCAAATGAGATTCTTTCATTCATTTATTGGGCATCTTTCTGTGCCAGCCATGGTTTGAGAATCTTGTATGTATAGTAGCCCCCCCAATACATAAGGGATATGTTCCAAGACCCCCAGTAGACACCTGAAACCATGGATAGCTCTAAACCTTATATACACTATGTTATTTAATACATACATGCTTATGATAAGGTTTAACTTTGTCATATGATACATATGTATGTAAAAGATTAACAATTAGTAATAGAACTTTTATAACTATGTATTGTAATGAAAGTTACGTGACTCGTGGGCATACTCTCTCTCTCCCTTCCTCAAAATATCTTAATATTTTTGAACCTCTGTGGATCACAGTAACTGAAACCAAGGAAAGTGAAACCTCAGATGAGATTGGACTCCTGTATCCCCCCCTACAACTGAAAGAGTAAATCGGCTCATTTAGCTATTACCATGAGCCATCAAGTAGATGGTAACACCACCTGCATTTCACAGATAAGGGAGCAGGTTCAGGATTATTAAGTAACTTACCCTAAGTTTTACAGCGCACAAGTGACAAAATGAGGGCTTGAACTTGGGTCTTACTGGCTTCCAAGCTGTTGTTCTTAAATAATGGCCTTGAGTGCACAGCTGGTAGACTAAGGTGAGTGAGGTGTGGTTCCTACCTTACCGGAGCTCTCAATCCCCAGTGGAGGCTAGCTGAGGGTAATTTAAGATATGCTTCCAACAGACAAAGCCATTTCAATTATTCTAAAAGAATTGGAAAGCCTTATCAATGAAGCATCTTCTTATATGAATTTTCAATAAAAACCTCAGCATTGTTATGTTGTCAGGAAGAATCTTTATATATGCTGATCTCCCAGTTATTTCTTTAGTAGCCTAGTTGCTCTAGAAGTAAGCAATATGAACGTCTTCTGCTTGAATTTCCTTATCTATTAAACGGAGCCACCTTCACGGAGTTATTCCACTCCTTTTGTACTAAACTGCTTTTCACTTTTTCTCTAGTTCATGCCTATGTAATCCTAAGTATTTCATTTGCTGACTTATCGATGCCGGACACAGGTGAGAGACCTAGCAAATAAAGCTCTGTTCTTTGATTGCTTGTATAACTCAGGGCTCTATTTGCCACAAATTACAGAAGTCCAATTCAGACTAACTTAAGAAAAAGAAAAGTTATTTGGTGACTCACCTACCTAAGAAGTCTGGGGATAGGTCTGGCTTCAGGAACAGCAAGACCAGGGCTTCAAACAATGTAATCAGGACCTAGTATCTCCATCTCTCAGTTCTGCTTTCTTTGCGGTGACTTCTCAGATATTTTTGATGGTGGCAAAATGGCCTATGGTAACTTAATGCTTACGTTTCTACCAGAATGTATATTTTCTTCCCAGTAGTTTCAGGAGAAATCCTGGGATTTCCTCTGATGCAGTGATTTGGGACACGGGTCTATCTTTGAACCAATCATCTTGGCTAAGGGAATGAAATATGCTGATTGGCCAGGCCTTGATCATGTGACCGCATCTAAGCCATGGTGGGGCAGGTTATCCAGTAACCGGGAGGATAGGGTGTGGGAAAAGGTGCTCTACGAAGATGCTGTTGCCCATATAAGAGAAAGTAAATGTTAGGAGAAGAAAATATTAGAAAGCCACCATGGTGCTTACAGATAATCTCACAAGATACCAAGAAATCCCAAAAGGAGGCCGGGCGCGGTGGCTCAAGCCTGTAATCCCAGCACTTTGGGAGGCCGAGACGGGTGGATCACGAGGTCAGGAGATCGAGACCATCCTGGCTAACATGGTGAAACCCCGTCTCTACTAAAAAATATTTAAAAACCTAGCCTGGCGAGGTGGCGGGCGCCTGTAGTCCCAGCTACTTGGGAGGCTGAGGCAGGAGAATGGCGTAAACCCAGGAGGCGGAGCTTGCAGTGAGCTGAGATCGCGCCACTGCACTCCAGCCTGGGCGACACAGCGAGACTCCGTCTCAAAAAATAAAAATAAAAAAATAAAAATAAAAAATAAATAAATAAATCCCAAAAGGATTAGAGGAAGCTGCAGAGTTAAGGAGTTAGAGATGCAGTTGTGAAAAGGTTTATTCCATCTGTCCTGATGATTATTTCCAATTCTATAATATGGTTCTTATGGTGAGCATAAAAGAGCTTTAAAATGGTAGAGGAATGTAGGCTGATGATTGGGAAAAGGGTTTCTTATGACTGCTCATAGTCCACAATGATACAGACTTTGAGGCAGAATGAAGGTGTGATTGTGCCTACCTTCCCTATTTCTCTGTGGATACTGGAAGATAATAAAATTTCCTAAGTTACTACAAAAGCTATTTATCTTTATCATGGATTTTTTAGGTTTCTCCGAGACCCCAAAGAGCAATTACTTCTGTGAATGAGGTATCCTCCCTAGCAACCTAGAGGAATATCAATGTTTTCTCTGGTACTGAAAAACTGTAGCAAAACACTTTTCTGATTGCCACTTGATGTAGTCAAGAAATTCAGTCTACAAATGCAAAAAATATCTATGTGTTTGCATGCACATTCACACACAGATTTGTAGAAATCATTCAGTTAAATGCAGTAGACCACTCAATGCTAAAGAGTTAAGCAAAAGGTAGAAACAGAAAAATTATCATGACCAGCACAAATGCTCTCTGGGACCTCAGGGATCTGGAAACCATGGAAATAGCAATTGTATTCAAGGTTATTTTACATGATCCACATATCAATGAAGAAGTTTCATATTTGGGGAATTTAATGATCCACAGAAAATTTCCAGCAAGTTAAAAAACTATATAGTGTTGATTAGCGTATTGGACTTTCACATCTTTTTCAGTTTGATCTTGTCACGGGGGACGCCAAAGAGCTGATGGACTTAATAAAATACCCTGGAAACTCAGTAAAGAGTGCAAATCTAAGATAAATGGTACTGAAAACATTTTCCAAGATCCTGTCTTATTTCTATGACTTTTACAAAGTTGGCCCTCCTTGCTTGGAGAATTCAGAATTGCTATAAGTGTAAGTAGTGAAAACTTCAGTTCCAACTGACTTAAGTACAAAAGAAATTAAGATAATTTTCTGGTTTTTGTAACTGAAGAATCCAAGCTAGGCTGCAAGTGTGCCTGTATCAAGAACTCAGTGGCCATCTGGACTTGGTTTACCTTCTTCTTTTCAGCTCTGCTTCTATTGATTGGTTTTATCCTCAGGCCTCATACTGTGGCCTGCCATGACTCCAGACTGGCATCATCCCAGGTTCAAGATAGTTGGAAACAGATGGCCTTGCTGGTACCATACAAGTGCCGAGATTGTCTCTAAATAGATCAAGATGGATCATGTGTCTCTCCTGAATCGGCCACCATGGCCAGAGGAGTTTGAGTCCCTGATTGGCTACCTTTGGAGAAAAGAGTTCATTTTAGTAGGGGAGAGACTGGTTTCTCAAAAGAAATGCGAAATGCTACCATAAGAAGATGAAAAACAGTGTTTCTTCATAGCCCACAAAAAGAGGCTATCGAGGGGTCTTGAAAGAGCTAAAAGTAGATCGACGATTCAATCCAGCAATCCCTCTACTTGGTATCTTTTCAAAGGAAAAGAAGTCATTATATGAAAAAGACACTTTTACACACATATGTTTATGCAGCATATTCACAATTGCAAAGGTATGGACCCAATCTAAGTGCCCATCGACTAGTGAGTGGGTAAAAAAATATGGTATATACACCATGGAATACTACCTGGCCATTAAAAGGAACAAAGTGATGTCTTTGGCAGCAACTTGGATG
Organism: Mandrillus leucophaeus; assembly: GCF_000951045.1. NCBI lineage: Eukaryota > Metazoa > Chordata > Mammalia > Primates > Cercopithecidae > Mandrillus > Mandrillus leucophaeus. Next base: position 5,468,733 of record NW_012101920.1, read on the forward strand.
GAGCTGGAGGCCATTATTCTAAGTGAAATAACACAGGAGTGGAAAACCAAAAACTATATTCTCACTTATAAGAGCAAAGCGATGAGTAGGCAAAGGCATACAGAGTGATGTAATCAACTTCAGAGACTCAGAAGGAAGAGGGTGGGAGAAGGACTAGGGATTAAAAAAAGCTACACATTAGGTACAGCGTACACTATTTGGATAAGAGGTGCACTAAAATCTCAGAATTTACTGCTTTGTAATTCATCCATGTAACAAAAAAACCACTTGTACCCTAAAAGCTATTGAAATAACTAAAAAGAAAAAAGGTGGAGGGGGGTGTCTGGGAAGCAATTAAAGCTTCTATCAAGGCCAAGAGCAAATGGTTACTCATAGATAGACAAAACACAGCCACTTTATTAGCTGTCCTGACTCATCTGTTTTCAAGTCATTGTTCTGCTCCGCATCCAATTTATTTCTAGCCCATTTGCAAATCAAAACCACAGACCCCACAACCCACAGCTGTTAGGGTTTCATTAAAAAAAAGTCATTTTGGGCCCAGGCATGTGGCTCATACCCATAATCCCAGAACTTTGGAAGGCTGACACAGAAGGATTGCTAGAGGCCAGAAATCTGAGACCAGCCTGGACAACATAGCAAGACTGTCTCTACAAAAAAAGATGCTTTAAATAGTTGGATGTGGTGGCACACACCCATAGTCCTAGCTACTCAGGAGGCTGAGGCAAGAGGATCATCTGGCCCCAGAAGTTCAGGGCTGCAGTAAGCTATCATTGCACCACTGTACTCCAGCCTGGGAGACAGAGCAAGATTGTGTCTCTGTAAGAAAATTTCTTTTAAAGATGTTGAATTTTGAACATGATTTTTTTTTTTTTTTTTTTTTTTTTTTTTTTGTTATTTACCTACAATTTGAACTGAATCCTAAATTGGGATTTTTCAATTAACTAGAAACTATGCAGAGCAATGTTCAATCAAATAGTATGGCTTTTCAAAGGCACAGTGAAGAAAGTATGAATGGAGAACCTCCAGCCAAAAGTTCACACAGAACTTTTGGCTTTATGGGGAGTATTTGAAAGACACATTGAAAATGTGAAATCCAAATAAATAAGAATTGCCGCCCTTTACATATAAAATGGAGAAACTGATTATTCTTCAGTATGACACATACTTCCATATTTTTTTCAACAGATGTTTCTTTCCTTAATAAAATATAAGTAGATAAGTTGGCAATTAGCAGAACTCAAAGAACAACTTCTAAGACTTCTAAAGACTCATAAAAATTAAGTCTTGTAAAACTTCTCATTTCTCTTAGAAGCCATAGCTCTGTAAATACTGACCTAAAGTTTCCCAACATCCTATGCCATGCTTGTTGCTAAGAATAAATTAAAGAAACAGTTAATTATTTCTAAATGAATAGCAGATATACTAAAGGAGCTCCCTTCTTGGGGATACAATCATTTCCTAAAAGAAAGAATCATTTTATCATAAGAATAATTACTCCCTAACCTAAGGATAAAACATAGATATGTGCCAACTCTTCTTGATTCAGTAACAACCTAGAGTAGAGGTCAGCAAAATTTGTTCTGAAGGCCAGATGGCAGATATTTTAGGCTTTGTGAGATATAATCTCTATCACAACTACTCAACTCTGCCAGTGAAACGCCAGAGCCCCATAAACAAATAAGCCAGGGGCAGTGTTCCAATAAAACTTTATTTATGAAAATAGGGAGCGAGCACTATTTAGCCTGATGAGCCATAATCTACTGACCTCTGACCTAGAATGCAGCATTGAGAAGGATTCTGAGGTTTTTTCTCAGTTCAGTAGGAGAGACTGTCAAGGTCAATTGGTGATACCTGCTAAATAGGAGGAAACGAAGGGTCACAGCACTTAACCCTTTTGCCATTTAGGGAAAAAAAAAAGTGCAGCTGGCTGCCAGCGCTCATTTAATTTTACATAAACACACTCTTTGAGGCTGAAGCAAATTCTACTGATTTTCAATGTGAAAATAAAATATAAAAACCATTCTTGCAGTTATTTCTAAACAGAACTAACATTAGGATCATCTGAATCATTAGAATCATCTATTTCAGAAAAATCTAATTCATCAAATGAATCTTTGGTCAACAACTGTTCAAGAACAATGTTAACATCACTCATAGCAATGCTACGTTCTCAGCCGGGCACGGTGGCTCGTGCGTGTAATCCTAGCACTTTGGGAGGCCAAGGCGGATGGATCGCGAGGTCAGGAGATCCATCTCCCGGTTCTCTGGCCAACATGGTGAAACCCTGTCTCTACTAAAATAGAAAAACAAAATTAGCCAGGCGTGGTGTTGCATGCCTATAGTCCCAGCTACTTGGAAGGCTGAGGCCGGGGAATCGCTTGAATCCAAGGGGCAGAGGTTGCAGTGAGCTGAGATCATGCCACTGCACTCCAGCCTGGCAACAGAGAGAGACTACATCTAAAAAAAGAAAAGAAAAGAAAAGAAAAACAAAGCTATGTTTTCTAGGATTTGACATTTTCAGCGGTCAGGAATTACTATATTTTATAAATGGAAATACCACTACTAAAAATAGAATGCTATAAATAGAATGGTCTCTTTTGTTTCCAAAGTGAATACATAGAGCAATGCGAAAATAATAATAAAAGCGAGATACTTCATGGCAAAGTTATCTCGGGGTAAATGCTGCAGCTGTAAGCGCTGCCAGTGAATATTCTTGGGGCAAATGGGAAAAGGGTTAAACTGAATATCTGATATTTCTGCACACTGACAATTTGTTATTTTATCCACATGCCCCAAAATGTCCCATGTCAGGAATTGTGAACTGGCTGCCTAGAGTGGAAGGGGTAGTGTGGACTTTCTTTTGAGGTTAACTAATTGCCCTAGATAGGGATCAAGCTTATGACCTTGGGCCTCATTAGCATCAGCCTTAACCAGCTGAAATATCTCACTACAGATCAGGCTGTGGGAAGAGCAAGAAAACATAATGTCCTTGTTCTTTTGAAACAGTAGCAACTCACACTGAGAAAATGATCATTAGGAGAACGAAGAGTTAGTGTCTGTCCTAATTTAATCTCTTGTCATTAGATATCCTTAGCTCTTCTAATTCGGGGACTGTAGACTAATGGAACTTATATTAAATATTCTACACTATCAATAAGCACAGGCTGCTGCTATCTCCTTTACAAGGTAGATAATACACCATTTAGTAAGAAAACTGGAAATTATTCCCAAACTATATAAGAAACTGAGAGAGTGACTGGCAAAATGGCCGAAGAGGAACACCTCTGGTCTGCAACTCCCAGCGAGATCAATGCAGAAGGTGGGTGATTTCTGCATTTTCAACTGAGGTACCCAGCTCGTCTCATTGTAACTGATTAGACAGTGGGTCAGCCCACGGAGGGTGAGCCAAAGCAGGGTGGGGTGTTGCCTTATCTGGGAAGCGCAAGGGGTCAGGGAACTCCCTCCCCTAGCCAAGGAAAGCCGAGAGGCACTGGGCTGTGAGGAATGATGCACTCCAATCCAGATACTATGCTCTTCCCATGGTCTTCACAACCTGAAGACCAGGAGATTCTCTCGGGCGCCTACACCACCAGGGCCCTGGGTTTCAAGCACAAAACTGGGTGGCCGTTTGGGCAGACACTGAGCTAGCTGCAGGAGCTTGTTGTTGTTGTTGTTGTTTTTCATACCCCAGTTGTGCCTGGAACACCAGTGAGATGGAACCATTTACTCCCCTGGAAAGGGTGCTGAAGCCAGTGAGCCAAGTGGTCTAGCTCAGCAGATCTCACCCCCATGGAGCCCAGCAAACTAAGGTCCACTGGCTTGAAATTCTCACTGTCAGTACAGCAGTCTGAAGTCGACCTGGGATGCTCAAGCTTGGTGGGGGGAGGGGTGTCCACCATTACTGAGGCTTGAGTAGATGGTTTTCCCCTCACAGTGTAAACAAAGCCACCAGGAAGTTAGAACTGGGCAGAGCACACTGCGCAGAGCCCACTGCAGCTTGGCAAAGCCGCTGTAGCCAGACTGCCTCTCTGTCTTCCTCCTATCTGAGCAGGACATCTCTGAAAGAAAGGCAGCAGCCCCAGTCAGGAGCTTATAGGTAAAATTCCCATCTCCCTGGGATAGAGCACCTGGGGGAAGCAGCAGCTATGGATGCAGCTTCAGCAGACTTAAATGTTCCTGCCTGCCAGCTCCAGCACTGCTCTGAAGAGAGCAGTGGGTCTCCCAGCATAGCGCTTTAGCTCTGCTAAGGGACAGACTGCCTCCTCAAGTGGGTCCCTGGCCCCCAGGCCTCCTGACTGGGAGACACCTCCCTGCAGGGGTTGACAGACACTTCATACAGGAGAGCTCCGGTTGGCATCTGATGGGTGCCCCTCTGGGACGAAGCTTCAAGAGGAAGGAACAGGCAGCAATCTTTGCTGTTCTGCAATCTCTGCTAGTGATACCCAGACAAACAGGGTCTGGAGGGGACCTCCAGCAAACTCCGGCAGACCTGCAGCAGAGAGGCCTGACTGTTAGAAGGAAAACTAACTCACAAAAAGGAATAGCTTCAACATCAACAAAAAGGACATCCACACAGAAACCCCATCCAAAGGTCACCAACATCAAAGACCAAAGGTAGATAAATACATGAAAATGATTTAAAAAAAAAAAAAAAAAAAAACCCAGTGCAAAAAGGCTGAAAATTCCAAAAACCAGAATGCTTATTCTCCTCCAAAGGATTACAACTCCTTATAAGCAACGGAACATAACTGGATGGAGAATGAATTTAATGAATTGACAGAAGTAGGCTTCAGAAGTTGGGTAATAACAAACTCCTCCAAGCTAAAAGAGCATGTTCTAACCCAATGCAAGGAAGCTAAGAACCTTCAAAAAAGGTTAGACAAATTGCTAACTAGAGTAACCAGTTTAGAGAAGAACGTAAATAACCTGATGAAGCTGAAAAACACAGTACAAGAACTTAGTGAAGCATACACAAGTATCAATATCCAAATCAACCAAACAGAAGAAATGATATCAGAGATTGAAGATCAACTTAATAAAATGAAGAGTGAAGACAAGACTAGATATGGAACATATGGGACTATGGGAAAAGACCAAACCTACATTTGATTGGTATACCTGAAAGTGACGAGGAGAATGGAACCAAGCTGGAAAACACTCTTCATGATATTATCCAGGAGAACTTCCCCAACCTAGCAAGACAGGCCAACATTCAAATTCAGGAAAAACAGAGAACAGCACAAAGATACTCCTCAAGAAGAGCAATTCTAAGACAGAATTGTCAGATTCACCAAGGTTGAAATGAAGGAAAAAAATGTTAAGGGCAGCCAGAGGGAAACATTGAGTTACCCACAAAGGGAAGCCCATCAGACTAACAGTGGATGTCTCTGCAGAAACCCCACAAACCAGAAGAGAGTGGGAGCCAATATTCAACACTCTTAAAGAAAAGAATTTTCAACCCAGAGTTTTATATCCAGCCAAACTAAGCTTCGTAAGCAAAGGAGAGATAAAATCCTCTACAGACAAGCAAATGCTGAGAGATTTTGTCACCACCAGGCCTGCCTTACAAGAGCTCCTGAAGGAAGCACTAAATATGGAAAGGAAAAACTGCTACCAGCCCCTGAAAAAACATACCGAATTGTAAAGACCATTGACAGTATGAAGAAACTGCATCAACTAATGGGCAAAATAACCAGCTAGCATCATAATGACAGGATCAAATTCACACATAACAATATTAACCTTAAATGTAAACAGGCTCAATGCCCCAATTAAAAGACACACACTGGCAAATTTGATAAAGAGTCAAGACCCACCAGTGTGCTGTATTCAGGAGACCCATCTCACATGCAAAGACACACTTGGTCTCAAAATAAAGGGATGGAAGAATATTTACCAAGCAAATGGAAAGCAAAAAAAAAGAAGGGGTTGCAATCCTAGTCTCTGATAAAACAGACTTTAAACCAACAAAGATCAAAAAAAATAAAGAAGGGCATTACATAATGGTAAAGGGATCAATGCAACAAGATGAGCTAACTGTCCTAAATATATATGCACCCAATACAGGAGCACCTAGATTCATAAAGCAAGTCCTTAGAGACCTACAAAGAGACTTAGACTCCCACACAATAATAGTGGGAGACTTTAACATCCCACTGTCAATATTAGACAGATCAATGAGGCAGAAAATTAACAAGGATATTCAGGAATTGAACTCAGCTCTGGACCAAGCAGACCTAATAGAAATCTACAGAACACTCCACCCCAAATCAACAGAATATACATTCTTCTCAGCACCACGTTGCACTTATTCTAAAATTGATCACGTAATTGGAAGTAAAACACTCCTCAGCAAATGCAAAAGAATGGAAATCATAACAGTCTCTCAGACCACAGTGCAATCAAATTAGAACTCAGGATTAAGAAACTCACTCAAAACCTTAAATGTAAACAGACTACATGGAAATTGAACAATCTGCTCCTGAATGACTACTGACTGGGTAAATAACAAAATTAAGGAAGAAAGAAATAAGTTCTTTGAAACCCATGAGAACCAAGACCCAATGTACCAGAATCTCTTGGATACAGCTAAAGCAGTGTTTAGAGGGAAACTTATAGCACTAAATGCCCAGAGGAGAAAGTGGGAAAGATAAAAAATTGACACCCTAACATCACAATTAAAAGAACTAGAGAAACAAAAGCAAACAAATTTGAAAGCTAGCAGAAGTCAAGAAATAGGATCAAAGCAGAACTGAAGGAGATAGAGACATGAAAAACCCTTCAAAAACTCAATAAATCCAGAAGTTGTTTTCTTTAAAAAAAAAAAAAGATTAACAAAATACACTGCTAGCCAGACTAATAAAGAAGAAAATAGAGAAGAATCAAATAGACACAATAAAAAATGATAAAGGGACTATCACCACTGATCCTTCAGAAATATATACTACCATCAGAGAATATTATAAACACCTCTATGCAAATAAACTAGAAAATCTAGAAGAAATTGATAAATTCCTGGACACAAACACCCTCCCAAGACTAAACCAGGAAGAAGTTGAATCCCTGAATAGACCAATAACAAGTTCTGAAATTGGGGCAGTAATTAATAGTCTACCAATGAAAAAAAGCCCAAGAACAGATGGATTCACAGCCAAATTCTACCAGAGGTACAAAGTTGAGCTGGTACCGTTCCATCTGAAACTATTCCAAATAACAGAAAAAGAGGGACTCCTCCCTAACTCATCCTATGAGGCCAGCATCATTCTGATACCAAAACCTGGCAGAGACACAACAAAAAGAGAAAATTTCAGGCCAATATCCTTTATGAACATCGATGTAAAAATCCTCAATAAAATACTGGCAAACCAAATCCAGCAGCACATTAAAAAGCTTATCCACTATGATCAAGTTGGCTTCATCCCTGGGATGCAAGACTGGTTCAACATATGCGAATCAAGAAACATAATCCATCACATAAACAGAACCAATGACAAAAACGATATGGTTATCTCAATATATGCAGAAAAGCCCTTCAATAAAATTCAACAACACTTCATGCTAAAAACTCTTAATAAACTAAGTATTGATGGAATGTATCTCAAAATAATAAGAGCTATTTATGACAAACCCACAGTCAATATCATACTGAATGGGAAAAAGCTGGAAGCATTACCTTTGAAAACTGGCACAAGACAAGAATGCTGTCTCTCACCACTCCTATTCAACATAGTATTGGAAGTTCTGGCCAGGGCAGTCAGGCAAGAGAAAGAAATAGGGTATTCAAACAGTAAAAGAGGAAGTTAAATTGTCTCTGTTTGCAGATGACATGATTGTATATTTAGAAAATCCCATCGTCTCAGCCCAAAATCTCCTTAAGTTGATAAGCAACTTCAGCAAAGTCTCAAGACACAGAATCAATGTGCAAAAATCACAAGCATTCCTATACACCAATAACAGACAGAGAGCCAAATCACGAGTGAACTCCCACTCACAATTGCTACAAAGACAATAAAATACCTAGGTAATACAACTTACAAGGGATGTGAGAAAAAGAGGGACTCCTCCTTAACTCATCTTATGAGGCCAGCATCATTCTGATACCAAAACCTGGCAGAGACACAACAAAAAAAGAAAATTTCAGGCCAATATCCTTCATGAACATCGTTATAAAAATCCTCAATAAAATACTGGCAAACCAAATCCAGCAGCACATCAAGGAGAACTACAAACCACTGCCCAAGGAAATAAGAGAGGACACAAACAAATGGAAAAACATTCCATGCTCATGGATAGGAAGAATTAGTATCATCAAAATGGCCATATTGCCTGAAGTAATTTATAGATTCAGTGCTATCCACATCAAGCTACCATTGACTTTCTTCACAGAATTAGAAACAACTACTTTAAATTTCATATGGAATTTAGAAAGATCCTGTATAGGCAAGGCAATCCTAAGCGAGAAGAATAAAGCTGGAGGCATCACACTACCTGACATCAAACTATACTACAAGGCTACAGTAACCAAAACAGCATGGTACTGGTACCAAAACAGATATATACACCAATGGAACCGCACAGAGGCCTCAGAAATAACGCCACACATCTACAACCATCTGATCTTTGACAAACCTGACAAAAACAAGCAATGGTTTCCTATTTAATAAATGGTGTTTGGAAAATTGGCTAGCCATATGCAGAAAAGTGAAATGAACCCCTTCCTCACACCTTATATGAAAATTAACTCGAGGTGGATTGAATACTTAAATGTAAGACCTAAAACCATAAGAACCCTTGAAGAAAACCTAGGCAATACCATTCAAGACATAGGCATAAGCAAAGACTTCATGACTAAAACACCAGAAGCAATGGTAACAAAAGCCAAAATAGACAAATGGAATCTAATTAAAGTAAAGAGCTTCTGCACAGCAAAAGAAACTATCATCAGAGTGAACAGGCAACCTAAAGAACGGGAGAAAATGTTGGCAATCTATCCATCTGACAAAGGGCTAATACCCAGAATCTACAAGGAAGTTAAACAAATTTACAAGAAAAAAACAACCCCATGAAAAAGTGGGTGTAGGACATGAACAGACACTTCACAAAAGAAGACATTTATGCGGCCAACAAACATATGAAAAAAAAGCTCGTCATCACTGGTCATTAGAGAAAGGCAAATCAAAACCACAAGGAGATAGCATCTCACACCAATTAGAATGGTAATTATTAAAAAGTCAGGAAACAACAGATGCTAGAGAGGATGTGGAGAAATAGGAACACTTTTACATTGCTGGTGGGAGTGTAAATTAGTTCAACCATTGTGGAAGACTGTGTGGTGATTCCTCAAGGATCTAGAACCAGAAATACCATTTGGCTCAGCAATCCTATTATGGGGTATAAGCCCAAAGGATTGTAAATTATTCTACTGTAAAGACCTATGCACGTGTATGTTTATTGCAGCACTATTCACAATAGTAAAGACTTGGAACCAACCCAAATGCCCATCAATGATAGACTGGATAAAGAAAATGTGGCACATATACACCATGGAATACTATGCAGTCATAAAAAAGGATGAGTTCATGTCCTTTGCAGGGACATAGATGAAGCTGGAGACCATCATTCTCAGCAAGCTAACACAGGAATGGAAAACCAAACACAGCATAGTCTCACTCATAAGTGGAAGTTGAACAATGAAATCACATGGACACAGGAAGGGGAACATCATACACCAGGGGAGGGATAGCATTAAGAGAAATACCTAATGTAGATGACAGGTTAATGGGTGCAGCAAACCACCGTGGCATGTGTATACTTATGTAACAAGCCTGCATGTTCTACACATATATCCCAGAACTTACAGTAATAAAAAAGGTACTAAGAAAAAAAAAGAAAATGAAAAGATGATACAAGAATTCATAAGATGGTTATGCTTTTTTCCCCCACCAGCTATACATATCCTCAATGTAGATGAAAACAAACATTTTTTAGAAGAAGTCTCCTAAAATGAAGGAAGAAAACCAGAGATTTCAAAGATTTTAATCACACTTGTTGATTTGGAGGTCACTACACAGATTAAAAAGGAAATCAGGAAACATTTGTAAAGTGTGAACCAATGAATGAAACTCCTTTAGAATGTGGGCAAGGCTGACTTCCGGGCATGTGACCCATGCAGTCACCCAGGGTCCTACATTTAGAAGAGCCCTGTATTAGGCTTAATGCTCAGCTGTCACTATCTTGAAATTCTTAATAATTTTTGAACAAAGGTCTCTGCATTTTGATTTTGTACTGAGCTTCACAATTATGTAGCCAAACCTGAATGTATAAATTGCTAAATGTAATTCAATTCTAATCTCCTTGTTGCAATTTTGATGAAAGGTATTATGGGACTGTTTTTATTCATTTATTCATTCATGTTTGTTTGTTTTTGAAATGGAGTCTCGCTCTGTCGCCCAGGTTGAAGTGCAGGGGCACGATCTCAGCTCACTGCAACCTCCGCCTCCTAGGCTCAAGTGATTCTCCTGCCTCAGCCTCCCCAGTAGCTGGGACTGCAGGTGCCCACCACCACCCCTGCCTAATTTTTGTACTTTTAGTAGAGATAAAGTTTCACCACATTGGATAGACTGATCTCAAATTCCTGACCTCAAGTGATCCACCCGCCTCTGTCTCCCAAAGTGCTGGGATTACAGGTGTGAGCCACCACCTGTAATGAATAACAATTCATTATTGTTATTACTATTAATTTTTTTCATTCATTCACTCACAATAGTTTTTTTTTTTTCTTGAAAGCTTCCTCTGTGCCCCAACTGATTTAAGTTCTTTCTATTTAATCTGATTATTACAACTCTGTATAGAAGAGAAACAAAAACTCAGAGAGGTTAAATGCATACATAAGGCCATATGACCACAAATGTCAGGTCTAGGACCTGGTCCTTAGCCCATGGGATTCCGGAGAATGTACTTTTAACCATGTTTCAAATCTCACCCTAGAAAAGTCCCAAATGTAATTATTTTCCTTGATATCTCAATGTTGCCCAAATTTCTCTAAGTATTCGCCAAAAAGTGACCCATGTCCTACCTTTGTGGGGCCGTAGCTCTGTTTCATGGTAAATAAGATGGGAATTATTGGATTATCATTTCAAAAGTTCAATTTGAAAGTTTACTTATGATAAAACCAGATTCTACAAATGTACAAGTGAATATTAAACTACAGTTAAGTTGCCAAGTTCAGGAACCAGAAGTGACTGGAACACTGTGTTGCCAAGTTAACAGCCACGAATGCCTGAGCTTCCCTGAGCTTCCCTGAGCTTCCCTGAGCTCATAGATAAAAGCTGAAATCTAGCAAAACAGCCCTTGGGACTCTTGGTCAGGCTGCAGCCCAAACTGTCCCTGAGAAAGGTTTATGGAAAAAATATTACTTTACTCTTTTATTGTGGCAGATATTTTCTAGTGTCTAGATCTTTTGAAATGCAGAGTATATTCTGCCCGGAGTTTGAGATTCTTACATTATCATCATAACCAACAATATAAAACACATTCTTGGGAAATCTCCTCTGAGAAATCAGAGGAACTGCAACAAATCTGCCCAACGCCAGCACAACCATGAGACTTAGCACCTTCTGGCAAGGGTCATGCAGTTTAACAGGGCTGAGTTTCCAAGAACATTCCCTCTAACAGGTGAAAGAAGTAAGAACTTGGTTCTCCCACCCCAACAGGCTGTCAGCCCTTTCCATGGCAGAATTCATTTTGTGCTGTAATTATATCACTCATGCTTATTTGATGGGAGGTACGTTTCATTAATCTGATCAAAAGAAAATCTATGTACCAATTCCAAGATATTCTCAACTTTCAATACCAAGGAAAGGCACAGCATCCACTTGACTCCAGTTGGTCCCTGGAGTTCATCTCCCAAGGATGTCTGTAGTGACCAAACCCAACCTTCAGCAATGCAACTAATATTTACTCAGCCAAATGATCCAGAAAGAGAAGCCATTCAAACACCTCCAAATGGAGTACCTTGGTGCTTGTCCAGGGATACAAAAGCATCAAGGTCCTCTGGTTACTATTTTATCCCCAGGACACAGCAACAGTGTCCAGCACATGAATTGAATAAATGAACAAATGAATGAATTAATTAGGTTTTTTTTTTAGCTGAAAGTAAGTATTTTCAAAGCCCCCCAGAAATCTTCCTAGCAAGTCAGCCAGGCTTGGACACACATGAGGAAGCTGTCTTACAACATCATGAGAAATTGATGAAAACGACCATTTCTGGAATACCTACCATCTGCTCAATGCTTTCCATGAACCGTCTTATTTCATATCCGCAGCGGCCTGTAAGGTAGGCCCTATTTTTGTCCCCATTTTACAGATGAGGCAAATGAGACTCAGAAGAGTTAAGGTGATACGTTCAATGTCACAGAGCAAGGAGACTTGAATACAGGGATTCAAATTCAAGAAGACCCCACATGCTAAACCCCTAAGCTCTATGTTAATTGACTTTTTAAATTATTGCTGGCCCTCTCCTTTTCCTGTTTCCATTCTTCGCCAGCAGAGCTGCTCCCCATCTTTTTTATTCACGCAATCTATAGACAACAGTTTATATTTTCATTTTGTAGGATAGCTGATTTCAGAGAAAAGGAACTTATTAGAGCCTCAGGGGCCAAAGCAGCCCAACCCATCCCAGGTTTGGTTGGAAAAAAGGATCCAACCATCTGTTGCTTGTAATTTCCAGAGAATTCTATGGAACCACATCTTATGGCCCATCTTAAGCTTGTCGCAGTAAAAACTTCCATTTAAAAAGTATCTTCTGGCCGGGCACGGTGGCTCATGCCTGTAATCTCAGCACTTTGAGAGGCCAAGGCAGGCAGATAGCATGAGCTCAAGGCATTTGCAACCAGCCTAGGCAACATGGTAAAATCCCATGTCTACAAAAATTTGAAAAATAAAATTAGCTAGGTGTAGTGGTGGGTGCCTATAGTCCCAGCTACTTGGGAGGCAGAGATGGGAGAATCACTTGAGCCCAGGAGGTTGAGGCTGCAGTGAACCGTGACTGCACCACTGCACTTCAGACTGAGAGACAAAGTGAGGCCCTGTCTCAAATATATATATATTTTTTAAAAGGTATATTTTATGCACCTGGTACTGCGTGTGTTTATATATATTATAATTAATTCCCCCCCAAAATTGAAAGATATTATTCTATTTGAACTGAATTGATTAATGTCCTTCCATAATTTATGTCCATGCAAAATGTTGGATGTGATCATATTTGGAAATAGTCTTTGTAGATCTATTATTAGTTAAGATGTGGTCATACAGGATTAGGATAGGCCCTAATCCAATGACTTGTGTCTTTCTAAGAAGAGCAAACAGACACACAAAACACACAGGGCAGAAGGCCATGCAACACAGAGGCAGAGATTGGAGTGACGCAACCAGAAGCCAGAAATCACCAGGGCTTCTCGGCAACCACTGGAAGCTGAGAGACACAAGAAGGATTCTTTCTTAGACCTTTCAGAAGAAACATGTTCCTGCTGACACCTTGATTTCAGATTTCTAACCTCTAGAACTCAGGGGGAAAAAATTCTGTTTTCAAGCAACCCAGTTTGTGATAATTTTTTACAACAGCTACAGGAAATAAATACCCAATTGTATAGAAAATATTGAGGCTGAAAATTGTCCAGCTACTAACTAATCACTCTGAACCCAAGGCCCTGTTCCTTCTTCCTTGTCCACCTTCCTAAGGGACTATTTAGAAGTGGGATTTTTACAAGGACTTGGAAACACTGCCTCTAAGTGAAAAGGGCTCACAAGTATTGGACATCTTGCAAAGCACAGGATAATCCTGCAAACAAGGAACTGTTCTGCCCAAAAGCACCTTCCATGAGAAATACTGTTTCCAAGATGCTACGGTGTACATGATGCCAATTTGGCATAGCCAGACTCTAGAAAAGGATAGCAATTTTATGGGAGCCTGACCTTACACAACTGAAGGACCCTCTTTATTTAAAAAAAAAAAAAAGAAAATTGCAAATACAAAATTGGAGACAAAGCAAATACTTACCTTGAATAAGAAAGGAAATCACAACAATTTACTGGATACTCAGAGATTCACCACCCCTTCTCCTAAGTTCTCTTCAGCAATATGAGAAATGTTTACATAGAAAGCGTCCTGATTGCACTCTGACTTCCCTTTCTCCCTAGGACATTCTATAATTACATAGCAATTTCCCAAATCACAATGGTCCATACAAGTGAGGAGCCTGATGCCTAAGTTTTATTAGCTACCATATAAATTTGCCTCTGCCTAGAGCTAATCTCTCTGTACCTTCATTTTCTTGTCTGTAAAATGAGAACTACCACAGTACCTACCTTATAGGGTTATTGTAAGGAATAAAGAATTTTAGTATATTTAAAGATACTTAGAATGGTGTTTCACCATAGGAAATACTCAAAAGAAGAAGGGAAGGAGGGAGGGAAGGAAGGAAGGAGAAAAGAAGAAAAGAGAGAAA